>NC_135783.1:9336446-9586446 GCF_051106095.1 Pogona vitticeps
CTTCCTGCCCCGCCTCCTTTGGCAGGTGCCCAGTCAGAGGCAGTGCCCAGAGGAGGCAGGGCACAGAAGCCAAGCTGCTGCTGCTGAGGGGGCACCTGCCAGAGGAGGTAGGGCTGGGAAGCACCAAACACCTGCTCGGGTGAAAAATGAACCAGCACAAACAACGGAACTGGAGGTTTGTATCCATCTCTAACTATATGCTCTAGCCCTGCGCCAGAAGGATACAGGCCATCTCCTAAAGGGGAAGGATGGACCAGTTTAAGTAGAAACACAGGGTGTGTGTGAGGTTCCCACCACCACCATCCAAAGACTGCTATCAGGGAACCATATATCATGACCGTATGCCAGTGTAGACAGACTCTCTGTTGTGAGGTCAGAACATGACACAACTTCCCTTTAAACAGTGGGCTTGACCTTTTACAATCGGGATCAATAAATGGAGCAGTAGGGGTCAAATCTGGTTTTCTCGAGAGGCGGTATTTGGTCTCTAGGTTCCTGCTATCAGGCCAGAGGCCAAGGAGATCTGAAGGTCTAGCCACAAAAAACAAAAGCAAAGTGTACTCTTTATATACTGCCCCATAGTGCTTGAAGCACTCACTGGGAAGTTTACAATATACAGTGGTGCCTCACTTAGCAATGTTAATCCGTGATTTAATCGCTAAGCGATATTAAAAAGCCCATAGGAACGTATTAAAACGCGTTTAATACGTTCCGATGGGCTAAAAACTTACCTTAAAGCGAAATTCCTCCATAGCGGTGGCCATTTTGGGTGCCTCTAAAGTAAGGCAAAACAGTGGCAGCCATTTTGTTTTTGTGGCAGCCATTTTGGAACTGCCGATCAGCTGTTTAAAAATTCGCTTTGCCATGATTGCTTCCCCGTGATCATCGCAACGCGAATTTTAGCCATAGGGGACATCGCTAAGCGATCGCTCCAGTGATGGCCAAAAGTCCATCGCAAAGCAAATTCATTGCTCAACGGAGCGATCGCTAAGCGAGGCACCACTGTACCTATGTAGTTTACAATTTAATTATGCAGGCTACACATTGCTCCTCCCCACATGAGCTGGGTACTCAATTTACTAACCTCATCAGGATGGAAGGCAGAGCCAACCTCGAGCTGACTGCCTGAGCCCAGGAACAAATTAAGGTCATGAGCAGAATCTTGACTGCAGTAAAGTTCCCTTTTGCTACACAGTAGAAGTACAGGGATCCACAGAGCAGAATAGCTACAGGTTCCCCAAAGCCCACCTCTTTCTTATTAACTGGTACTTAAAGGCTCAATAATGGGGGACGTGGTGGCGCTGTGGGCTAAACCGCAGAAGCCTGTGCTGCAGGGTCAGAAGACCAAGCAGTCGTAAGATCGAATCCACGCGACGGAGTGAACGCCCGTTGCTTGTCCCAGCTCCCGCCAACCTAGTGGTTCGAAAGCATGCGAAATGCGAGTAGCTAAATAGGTACCATCTCGGTGGGAAGGTAAACAGCGTTCCGTGTCTAAATCACACTGGCCATGTGACCACGGAAAGATTGTCTTCGGACAAAACGCTGGCTCTATGGCTTGAAGAGCGGGATGAGCGCCGCCCCCTAGAGTCGGACACGATTGGACAAAAATTGTCAAGGGGAACCTTTACCTTTAAAGGCTCAATAAGTCACTCTGAGACTTATGTAGGAGAAAGAATAAAAACATTTCTTTACTTAAAATTACTTGAAATTACAGACTTGTGTATGCTGCTTTCTTTACTGCACACATGCATAGCAACCAATTGAACAGACCAACAGCAAACAAGCACCAGCTGAGGAAAGGGAGGGGGCAAAGAACACACAGCAGAGAAGCGGGGCTCTCTTGGAATTCAAAAGCTGGAAGGAATGATTAGTTAGTGCTCCCTCCCAGTCACTCAAACTACAGACAGCATGAAACGTTGCAAATAACACTCCAGCATGCTACATGATGAGCCTAATGAGAACCCCATTATGCAAAGACAACAGGGCTTCAGCTATGCCAGAGCTGTGATCTAACTGCAACTTTTTAGGTGTGTTTATTTTATTTACAATATTTTTTAGCCGCACCTTTACCAGTGGCTTCTGGGCGGCGTACAACAATATTAAAACTTAAAAACATTAAAAACATTTAAAAAGACAATATAAAATATCATATATTAAAACAATTATAGTTTATAGTTATTTATAGTACTGGAACTCTTGGAAAGTGGGGTATTTTCACCCCAGGATGCACAAAAGGCCATTTTTTTCCAGATGTGAGATTGATGTGTGACTCCACTTTTAAAGGGAACCTCAACTATTAAAAGTTGAATAGTTGTAATTAAGAGTGGCAGCAGTAACAGCTATAAATTAGAGATGGTTGTATTCTAAAAGCAGAAGATAGCAACCTACTGGTAAACAGAAAGAGCTCTCTGATAGAGCATCTCAGCTTTAGATTTAATTGAATAACATCTCATTTTTCTTCCCCCCCCCCCTTTGATCAAACTGCCTTGGGGGAGGGGAAGTGATATTTTGCATATCATCCTAAGTGCCATTAAACGACCTCTTCCTGCAGTTTGTTAAAATTAAAAAGAAGAAGGAGAAGAAGAAGAAGAAGAAGAAGAGGGGGTGCAGGAAAGATGTGTGATCTTGCTACAGGAGCAATTTGCCAATGATGGCTCGCACTTTATGGAAATGGGTACCAAGGGACAACAAATCCCATTTAGTGCATATGGATCGTTCATTAAAAAAAAGAGAGAGAAAGGTAACACCAGAGGAAGAATATGCAAGAAAAGATAAAGCTACGAGTCAGCAAAAGAACAGGTTCCTGGGAAATATATTGTTCCATGTTGGACATTTTGTAACAGACGATGTGAACAAGTGTTAAGTTTGTTTTCAGTCCCTCTTTGTGCTCCTTCTCTTGATCCCACGTAGATGATAGCTTTAAGAATCGGGACTGTAATAAAGAAAACAAGAAGAGGAGGGGGACGCGGGGAAAAAAACGTGTTGATGGGCTTTAGAGTCTTGTGTTCCATATGGTCGGGGAAGTGTGGAGTTATTGCGACAAGCATCTTGCGAAGCTCATTACGAGCCGTAGCGGCCGCCGACGCCTCAGAAGAGAAGCGGGGCTCATAGCTATAGGGTACATACATGACAACCCACCGTCAGCAGATCGCAAGTGGAAATGAAAGATGCCGTCGCACCGACTACAGCTTCGGGGAACATGTGAGACGAAACATCTGCTCGTAGTGAGCACCGCATTATCAGAGCATTCAAGCCATGAATTTTTTATCAAGCCATTCCTTCCCTCCCCCGCCACCCCAAATGCCGCAACTTTGGAGGGAAAAAAAAAAGATATTTGAGAGCCAAGGTGTTGTTTTCGAAAGAGAGGCACGCCTGTGATGTTGAGCTGAAGGCCGAGCTTTTCTTGGAACATGGAGGGGTGGAGGCAGCGCATGATTCTTGAGGCATGCCATTCTCCCAAAGGTTTAAAATACCCAGCCCCATATGACGAGCGTCAACAAACTGGAACAGGTTTAGAGGAGGGCAACAAGGATGCCTAGAGGACGGGAAACGAAGCCCTAGGAGGAAAGGCTGAAAAAACTGGGAATATTCAGCCTTGAGAAAAGAAGACAGAAGAGAGACAGGATAGCATTTTTCAAATATTTGAAATCTGTCCTCCATCATCCCAGAGTCCAGGACATGTCACATTGGGCTCAAGCTACAGGAAGCCGAATTTAGGCAGAATATCAGGAAAAAAATCATAGACATCACCTTGCCGACAAAGGTCCACATAGGTAAAGATATGGTTTTTGCAGTAGCGATGCATGGAAGTGAGAGCTGGACCATAAAGAAGTCTGACCGCTGAAGAATTGATGCATATGAACTGTGGTGCTGGAGGAGGCTCTTGAGAGTCTCCTGGACTGCAATGAGAACAAACCTATCCGTTTTGAAGGAAATCAACCCTGAGTGCTCACTGGAAGGACAGATCCTGAAGCTGAGGCTCCAATACTTTGGCCATCTCATGAGAAAAGAGGACTCCCTGGAAAAGACCCTGATGTTGGGAAAGTGTGAAGGCAAGAGGAGAAGGGGATGACAGAGGATGAGATGATTGGACAGTGTCATCAAAGTGACCAACATGAATTTGAACCAACTCCGGGAGGCAGTGGAAGACCGGAGGGCCTGGCGTGCTCTGGTCCATGGGGTCACAATGAGTTGGACATGACTTAACGACTAAACAACAACTAAACTCTTGCCTTAGTTTTTATGAACATTATTTTAACATTAGGAGGATCAGCATTTGAAACATTATTTTTCTAAGATGATGACTGCCGGAGGGCTGGCCACTGGGAGGTGGGATCCAGAAAAGGAACTCTGAGGAAGATATTGATTGGACATGTAAAAGACTGTCATGAAAAATGAACCATATATTTAAAATGGAGGTAATGGTTCCCAACCTTGGGTCCCCATATATTCTTGGACTTAAACTCCCAGAGGCCTTCACCACTAGCTGGGCTGGTGAGGATTTCTGGGAGTTGTAGTCCAAGAACACCTGGGTTGCCCTAGGTGAGGAACCACTGAATGGAGGAAAATCTGTGCGAAACATCTGTTCTGTTGCAAAGTGAATTAACCAAAAGGATGTAAATAAAATACATCTTTGACAACACATGCACACATTCTTGTTATTAAAAAATGTCTTTTCAAAGTTGAAACATTCGGGATATGGGGGTGGGGGAGAGAATAACAACAATAAAATGTAAGGATGTGTTATTGGACACCAAGACCAAGATCATCCTCACTCTTATATTTCTAATCATCACGTATGGGTGTGAAAAATGAGCAGTTAAGAAATCTGACAGGGAAAAAGTTGATTAGTAAAGATAGGGAAAAAAATAATTCATTTGAAATATGGTGCTACAGGAGAGCTTTCGAGATATGCCGGAAAGATAAACAAGACGGTCTTAGATCAAATCAAACTTGAACTATCTGGAAGCAAACATTTTGAAGCTGAGGCTGTCCTACTTTGGGCACATTATGAGAAGGCAGGATTTTCTGGAAAAGACCATAATGCTGATAAAGGCTTAAGGAGCAGAAAAAGATGAAGACAAAATACAAGATGAACTGACTCCCCAGGCTTGAGTTTACAAGAGCTGAGCAGGGCTGTTGAAAACAGAACATAAGAACATGAGAAGAGCCCTGCTGGATCAGGCCAAGGGCCCATCTAGTCCAGCATCCTGTATCTCACAGCAGCTCCACCAGATGCCTCTGGGAGCACACGAGACAATGAGATCCCTGTCTCCTGATCCCCTTCCCCCTGCATCTGGCATTTGGAGGTCCTTTCCTTTTAAGCCTGGAGATTGTACACCCCCATCATGGCTTATAACATTTTGGAGATCACTCATTTCATGGGGTCACTATAAGTCGGATATGACTTGACAGCGCATAACAACCAGAAAAAAGGATGTAAATTCTTACTTTTTTTGTCCTCTAAGGAAAGGACAAATTCTGTAACATTCTTCTCCTTCCTGGTGAAGAAAAAATGGGAATGTCACTAGCTGGTATTCTTGTATTAGCATAAATAATCTTTGGCGCACACAAACCTTGCCCCCCAAATTTTGCTCAAAAATGGGCAATTCGTGGATTGTGCAAACTCACACACACACACACACACACACACACACACACACACACACATGTATATATATGTGTGTGTATGTATATGCATGTACATGTATATATGTGTATATATGTATGTGTGTGTATGTATGTGTGTGTGTGTGTGTGTGTGTGTGTGTGTGTGTGTGTATTGCGGGTTAAACCACAGAAGGTCAGAAGTGCTGCAGTCGTAAGATCAAGTCCACGCGACGGAGTGAGCTCCCGTTGCTTGTCCCAGCTCCTGTTGACCTAGCAGTTCAAAGTATGTAAATGCGAGTAGATAAATAGGTACCACCTCTGTGGGAAGGTAAACGGCATTCCGTGTCTAGTCACACTGGCCACGTGACCACGGAGGATTGTCTGCAGAAAAAACACGAGCTCTATGGGTCGGAAACAGAGATGAGCACCGCTGCCTAGAGTCGGACACGGCTGGACAAATTGTCAAGGGGAACCTTTTTTACTTCTTTATATAAGAAGGGCTGTTGACGTCATTCCTAAAAATCAGTTAGCCTCCCAGTACTTTTTTGTGTGCGAGTGTGTCAATGTATTCTGTGCCAGTGTGTCTGCTTCTCAAAGGCAACATGCGCTGAAGATAATTTGCCCAAAATTGTAGCGATTTTTGGGAAGCAAAACCTTTGGCTCATTTTCAGATGGAGATGAGCCATCTCACGAGACCTATGGCCTTCCAAATGAGGAAACCCAAATCATTCCAGAGGCTGTCTATTAGAAAACCACAAAATACACCAGCAACGCTTATTAACCTTCACAGTTAAGTCCAGGCTTGAAAATGGGTATCATTATGATCTTGAACAATTCACAGATATGTTCTGCATAAATGACTAGGTCTCTTCATGAGTTGCATCGAATCTAGCCGAACTGCTGGTCTCATCACGTATTGGATGTCCCAGCTTCATGTCTCTATCCACTGACAAATCTCCACAGATGCTGCACCTGGTTACTCAAATTAGTTGTCTTTTGAGCATCTGTAGGACAGTCTTTCATTTACTCAGTATGCTCCCAAAGCACATGCATAAATTCATGTATAAATTCACAGTTGCATCAGGGATGGGGACTTGAGTCGTGGAACTTGTTGTCAAGTCGGACTCAAGACGCATCGGTGACTCAACTCAGACCCAACTTGGTCCCCCCCCCATGACTCGATCCGACCCGTGATTCAGAGCCCATCTACCATCCCTTTTTTTTTTTCTTGGGGGGGGGACAAAGCATATTTTAATAGGGACGAACTTGAGAGTCGAAACCAAAGACCTGCCAACATACAGTACCTGACTTGTACTGAGTACACATTCCTGTATGGGATATTTGAACCATGGCAGAAGTATGCCTCCACAGTGTTGGGACCCATTAAATCATATTCACACTTAGAGATCAACTGGGGAATTGTACTAGACCCACAGATATCAAGACAGACATCATGGCAGCAATTAGGAATGCAACAATAGTAAGAATGGGGGGGAAAACCCACCAAGGAGGCACTTTCTTAATTGTGAAGATGATTCTAACCCAAACTATTCTGAACAGTACTGAGTAATTTCTTACATGAGGCCGTGAACGTATCTGAGGAAGTGGACTTGTCCACGAAAGCTTGCCTCTAAATATAGCAGTTAGTCTTTAAAGTGCCAGAACAGTTGTGTCTTCTTTATTTTTTTTATTTTTCTTGGGTTTTTGCCTGATATGCTAGCCCAGATTAACACACCTCTTCTAAAACTATTTCGAAAAGAAGAAAAACTCAAATCTCAGGATATATTTAGCTAGCCATTGATATAATAAATGTACATAGAAATACATTCCCTTCTCCCTTTTTACTATCATCTGGGGAGGGGGGAGACATAGCACATGGATGAACCTGTCCACCTTCACATTTGATAGATGAAGACACAAAAACAAAAGACGGCATTTTAGCTAATAAGCCAACTTGAAGAGACATTGAAAGGTTGGAATTATGTATGGCAGAAGACAATTATGTAAGCTAAATGATTCTTTAATAATGAGATCCATCAAAAGACAGGAATGGAAGGACAGCTGAATAAAAACCTTTATAGCTCTCTCTCTCTCTCTCTCTCTCTCTCTCTCTCTCTCTCTGTGTGTGTGTGTGTGTGTGTGTGTGTGTGTGTGTGTGTGTGTTCACGTTGTTTTGTCGTTAAGTCATGTCCAACTCTTCGTGACCCCATGGACCAGAGCACGGCAGGCTCTCCTATCTTCCACTGCTACCCGGAGTTGGGTCATATTCATTCTGGTAGCTTTGATGACACCATACCAACCATCTCATCCTCTGTCGTCCCCTTCTCCTCTTGCCTTCACACTTTCCCAACATCAGGGTCTTTTACAGGGAGTCTTCTCTTCTCATCAGATGGCCAAAGTACTGGAGCCTCAGCTTCAGGATCTGTCCTTCCATTGAACAACCAGGCTTGATTTCCTTCAGAATGGATAGGTTTGTTCTCCTTGCAGTCCAGGGGACTCTCAAGAGTCTCCTCCAGCACCACAATTCAAAGGCATCAATTTTTCAGTGGTCAGCCTTTTTTATGGTCCAGCTCTCACTTCCATACCACACTACTGGAAAAACCATAGCTTTGACTATGCGGACCTTTGTCGGCAAGGTGATGTCTCTGCTTTTTAAGATGCTGTCTAGGTTTGCCATCACTCTCCTCCCAAGAAGCAAGCATCGTTTAATTTCGTGGCTGCCGTCACCATATACAGTGATCATAGAGCCCAAGAAAGTAAAATATCTCACCCCCCCCCACAGCATATATGCATATGTAGTGTGTATATTGCCTTTAATTATTGTAAGCTGCCCAGGGTCCTTTTCAAGGAGAAACGTAGAGTAAAATATTGGAAAGACTTTTATTAATTTTTTAATTTTTTCCTACCAGGTCTACATTCGAATGCAGTGTTCAAACGTAACAATCATTTGATACACCAGAGAGAAGGAAGCAGAGTGAACATTGCAAAAAAGAAAAGGAAGGAAGGAAGGAAGGAAGGAAGGAAGGAAGGAAGGAAGGAAGGAAGAAAGAAAGAAAGAAAGAAAGAAAGAAAGAAAGAAAGAAAGAAAGAAAGAAAGAAAGAAAGAAAGAAAGAAAGAAAGAAAGAAATCTACAAAAATGGAATATAAAATGTGAATGTTTGATAGTAACTATCTAATACAAATAAATGAGGATTCCTTCACCCGATGTGTTTTGTTTCATCAGAGCCTGAAGCAGAAGTTGGACTAAGCAGACTTATCACCAAACAGATGGGAAACAGACATGAACTCCAAATATCTGTAATGTATACTGGAAGAAATATAGAAATGAAGTAGAGAAAGAACAAACAGAGGGAGCATGTATGTACTTGAAATTTGGAATTCGTTCTAGACATTACCCTAGTCAATCCAAACTCAAGGGGGAATGAATCATAGACCAGCATGTCCCCAGGAAGCAGTCAAAAGAGTGTTCAAATTCATGTTAACTAGGCCAACGCAAAATTTGTTACTTCAGTTGCTTCTGCCAGGTGAATGTCGATTATTTAAATAATAAAAAGGGATATTAATTCTTGAATCCCCCACCTGTTCCTCACCCTTCTTAATGCTCTCTCTTCCAAGTGAGCATATTATAAACAGATTTAATAACCTCACTAATTCATTTAATCTGATTTTATGAGAGTCAAAAGGCTGTGCCAGGGAATCAGCATGTGCCCCATTAAAAGAACTCATACAGCCATATAGAAGCTAAACAAGCGCATCCAGATAACCCCATGCGTCTTGGCACTAGTTTTATTTATTAGGTGTATTGTCCCAGTAGAGACCACAGCCAGTGCTGAAATCAAGGATGGTCTTGGCTTACAACTTTGGTGATCCATGCTTGATGAAAGACCATCTCAATAACAATCGATGAAGTATTCGCTATGCGATGCTTTGACATGGATTTCATCATCATCGCCATCACCATTGTAGAACTGCAGAGTTGGAAGGGACTCTATGGATCATTGAGCTCAGCAACTGTCAAGAAGGCACAGCGGGGGGGGGGAATCGATCTCCCAACTTCTGGCTCTGCAGACAGAGATCTAAGCTATTGAGCTATCCAGCAATGCACATTAGGAAGGCTATTCTGTAAACCCTGCGCTGAAATTTCTCCTTCAGTGTTCTGGGAAGTTTTCTTACTCTTGTAAAAGAAGTGCATTTTCCTTTCTCTGGGTCCACTTCGGAATGGCTTTGGATTTTTTTTTCCTGCTGTGTCCTTGAGCTTGCCTTAATATCGCACAACTGGAGGTGGGGACTGTGCTCCACCCTGCTTTGTGGCTCTCCCCTGGCTTCCCACGAGAGGAGCTTCTTTTGGGATGTACCTGAAATACAGGAAACCAGAGAGCTGCAGACTGCTTGAGAGATCATTGTACACGGGAAGGTAGGAAAGCCATGCACACCCCTTAGTGACGCTAGGAATTTGGCAGCTACATTTTGTATCAGCTATAGTTTCCAAACAGCCAGTGTGGTGCAATGGACAGAATAACACGTCCAAGCTCTATAGATCTTTAGATGTAATTTGCAACTGGAAAAGGCAGCCGTTGAACCTGGGGTCTTTATCACCAGGCTATACTCTTTTTTCAAAGCCGGAGATCTTATTTCTGGACGACAGCTCTCAGAATCCCCTAGCCAGCCAGTAGACCAAAAATCGTTTCCAATGGGTCCTTCGTACCTATTCGAAACCTACCTTCCCAGATTTTGACTGGCAAGTGAGAGTAGCAATATTTACCCAACCTCGGATCCTCGTGTGTTCTTGGACTAGGACTCCCAGAAGATATCACCATGAGCTGTGCTGGCCAGGAACATCTGCTGTAGTCCAAGAACATCTGGAGAATCAATGTCAGGAATAGAGATGGGCATGAACCTCGGTTTGGAAATTCATGCTGCTTCATGGGCCTGAGACTAAAAGTGCTGTGTGTTTCCTTCCCCAATGCCCTGCTGGATTCTCCACTCACCAGCTGGCACATGCTGCTCTCCTCCTCCTCTTCCAGTGTTCAGCCCGTCCCAGCAGGACCACAGGCTTCCCTCCTCCACCTTCTCCAGCAGCCGCCCACTCAGATGGGGAGGTGGGGCAGGGATTCCTGCAGGGCTGCCTTTGAGTGGGCGGCTGCTGGAGGAGGCAGAGGAAGGAAACAGATGCTCATACTGAGGAACACCTGAAGAGGAGAGCAGCGCATGCAGGCTGGTGAGTGGCGAATCCAGCTGGTGTGCGGAGAGGGAACACACTGGCACGAACCGAAAAACGGAGCTTCGTGTCAGGAAGTATTGTTTTAACAGATGAAGTCATTACATGGCCCATGTCATTGCTCAGACTCTGCAATGATGGTCTGGATCCCAAGGAGCAGCTGACTCTGGTGAGACTCCTGATTTTAACAGGTCAGCAAGCCCGCCTGAAGAGGGGAACATCTTCTGTGCATAATATAATAACTTATATATTCATAGCAGCCATCATCTGCATTCAGGGTCCTGCTGGCTACATTCTCCTCTGTGTCTGTCTCACTTTCTCTCTGTAAGGAAATGTTTCTTGGCCGGCAACCAAAGAGTCCTCCGGATCCCTCCTTAGTTCAACAATTAGTTTTTCCACCACAGTAGAGCTGAGCGGAAGACTGGAGGTGGACAGATGAGTAGAAAGAAACAAAAGAAAAGAAAAACCTGACACTTCTAGTCTATTTTGTGTGCCTGACAGTAATAGAGAGGGGAGAAAACAACTATCTTGCCGACCCACTTCCTCACACAATCCAAAGGGCTGGTTCTAACCTAAAGGGCTTGGACCCAAGCTATCTCAGGAACCGCATCTCCCTTTATGAGCCTGCTCAGGTCTGAAGAACCTCAGGAGATGCCTTCTTCTCAGTCCCTCCACCTTCACAGGTGTAGTTGATGGGGACACAGCAGAGGGCCTTCTCTGTGGCCGCTCCCAGACTCTGGAACTCCCTGCCACTGGAGGCCTGGCTGGCCCCATCTTTGCAGTCCTTCCATAAGCAGCCAGAGACCTTTCTCTTCAAGCAATGGTTTCCGTCACTGACTGGCTGCCTGAGTGGGGGTTTTTAATGCATGGTTAATCCTCTCAATGTGTTTTTGGCGTTGCTTTTGTTTACCATTTTTAGTGGGAATCTGTTTGATCTTTTTTAGTATTTGTTATGTTCACTGTTTTCAGCTTTAACATTGTCTTCTAATGATGTCAGCCACCTTGGGTCCTTTTTAAGGACAAAGGTGGGGCAAAGATATTTTTAATAAATAAATAATACAGATATCCTATTCTAGGTGCAGTTACTGTACAGAAGAGGAAGAAAATGATCACAGAGATCAGAGCTTGGCAAAGTTCCTTTTTGACTGCCGTGGCCACGCTACCCTGAATATTCTGGAAGTCCAAAAATACTCTGCAAATCTTCCACTCCTTTTTATTTGCTCTCATCTTTCTCTTATTTTCTCCGTTCTTATGCTTCCAGAGGGAACAGACATGCAAATAAGTTGGCACCCCAACAGCTAGTGTCCAGTCCGCAAATTAGAGAATATTTAAATGCAATAGCATTGCCAACATTAAAATGGAACCAAATCATTATGTTGTTAACCTACAATTACACTGAAAGCATTTGAAACTGCTGTATGAAAATGCTCATATTAGTTTGCCTGGAAGAGAGGAAAGAAAGCCAGCACATCGCTGAAACTTTACAGCTCTTCGTTGCAAAAGTGAAAGGAGAGCCACGGAGTGGTGGGGCAGAACCTTAGAGCGGCAATTGGAAATTTAGGCATCAGCGTCAAAGAGGAGCACACCCCACCCAGAGACATGGGTCCAAAAATAAGGAAAGTAAGTATGCCAGCTGATACAGCAAAGAATTTAACACTTGCCAGTAGAGCCACGTTTCTGCATTGGCACCTTCCAATTGTTGCCCCTCTTGGCAAGGGGTTCAGGCACCTTGATGTCCCTCAATGCAGGATGATCCTCTCTGCTCATGGGCTCAAGAAGTCCTACCTGATCAGCTCCACTCACAATCTATCTAGAAGGATTTCGATCCCTTGCTCAAGAGTTAATGCTCCTTCCCGGCACCCGCCTATCTTTGTCTGATCCTAACATCTTTTTTTAATCTAGTAGACAACTATACTCTTGGACCTTCAGATCTTATTAATTATAATTGGCTTGGATCTAAACAGACTGGGGAAAGCTAAGATGTCAGCTTAGAAGACGGCTCAGAAAAAAAGAGAAGCTTTTAAAAAGTTCCTGGAATTCTCTCCCTCGGGATCAGCCATTTCTCTCAATGTGAGGACATGCCAGGGGCTGAGTTGGATGGGGTTTCTGGAGTTTGTAGTTCAAAAAGCAACTTTTTGTTGGAATTTAGCACCCTTTGAATGCCACCTTTAAAAGGTTTTGGCTGGGAGGGCTGTTTCAGAGCTGGGATGACTGTCAACCAGTCTAGCAGAAACTAACTTACTGTGAGTACATAGAACATTTTATTCTTTCTTTTACCAGCATCTCAGAGTGAGTTATTGAGACAGTAAGTGCCAGTTGAGGGGGAAAATATTAAGGGGTAGTCTCCCGTGGGGAGACTTGAAGCTAATTTTTCTCTATTGGTCCCTGAGCTTTTTTTTTTTTTTTGCTTTTTTTTTGGCTAGAGGTTTTTAACCCAAAATGTCCACACTCTGCCAATAGTTTTCTCAGCAATTTTCCCTCCCAAGCCTACAATTCAATTTTGCCCTGTCCCCATGATCCTGTGATCTAGGGCTGCTGAATTATGTGGAGAACCATAAACAAAGAGATCTCTGTGCCTCAAGGAGACCACCGTCTAAAGCTGAATAACAGGAGATATATAGGAATTGCAGAGAAGACAAAGGAAAAAGCATGTGGGTGAGATGAATAATATACGTGCTAATTCAGGCTGCAATTCGACAATTGTGCTCATGAATACCTCGGCTTTTTGTTTCCATGTTGGCACAATTTTTAAAAATCAGAGAATTCTTTAAAAGGTCAAAATCAGCTAAACAGGCAAGCCAAACTTTGGAAGTCCATACGAAGCCAAACGGTTTCATGCCTTTGTGTCATGTGCATTTTTTTTAGTCCTGCTCAATTTGGCAGGTTTTACCACAGCTTTAATTTCAGAAATGAAACTCCTCTTGACAAGTGACAAGATGCTGTGCTTAAGAGAGGTACGTAGCTTCCTCTTCCACCCCCTCCCCATTCCTTTCTGCAGACATATAATTAATGGAAGCCATTAAAGATATTTGATTCTGATTTTTATATATGATGACTAAGTAACCTATTATTGTTCGTCCCGGTCAGAGATTAATGGGAATTTGTTAAAGGATAAAAGAATTATTAAACAAGTTGCAGAATATGTATGACCTGGAATATGCTATGCGAGAGTGTGAATAATATCGAAATGGAGCTGTTTGTTTCCTTGACTAATGAGCCAGTGTTAAATCTAGTAGAAGAGAAGTGTCAAGCTGAAGAATTCAGGCAGTTTCTCCACTCCCACTCCCTTATTGGCCAGAAAAAAAACCTAACAGCTCCAGATCAAATCAAGCCTGAGCTTTCACTAGAAGCTAAAATGATTCAAGTGAAAGTATTATGCTTTGGACGTATCATGAGAAGACAAGACTCATTGGAAAACCCAAGACTTATAGAAAATTTAGGAGGCAGTAAAAAAAAAAAAAAGAGGAAGACCCAATATGAGAGAGATTGACTCAGTAAAAGAAGCCACAGACTTGGGTTTACAAGGCCTGAGTCAGAATGTTAATGAAAAGACACTTTGGAGGTCATTAATTGCTATTGTTGTACTGTCACGTCACCTCCAACCTATGGCGACCCTATGAATGAGTGCTCTCCAAAATATCCTGTTTTCAATGGCCCTGATCAGCTCTTGCAAACTCAGGACTGTGGTTTCTTTAAGGAATCAGTCCATCTCATGTCCAGCCTTCCTCATTTCCTGCTGCCTTCAACTTTGCCTACCATTATGGTCTTTTCCAGAGAATCCAGACTTCTCCTGATGTGCCCAAAGTAGGACAGCCTCGGTTTCAACATTTTTGTTTCCAGAGAGAGTTCAGGTGTGATGTGATGTGATCTAGGATTCCCTTGTTTGTCTTTATGGCAGTCTCAGGCATCCACATTAATTGCTAGCATTGTCATAAACCAGCTTTGTGGCATGTAACAAGACCGTTTTCCAAATTTAATTTTGAGCACACCCATGCAAATGCACACATGCACATATGCTTGTACGCACACACTCATCCTCTCAGGAAGCTTAAATCCCTAATGCTAAAAATTGGGGGGAGGGGCAGACCGCACTGAGTCATGTGACCTTGGTAGACAATTAAAAAGAAATTTTGAGTTTCGAGAGGCTTAAGTTAGGTTTCAAAGAGAAGTTGTTAACGGGCAGACGGTTTCTGAAAATGGGACATTTAGGAAAGGTGTGAGGGAACACTCCACTTTGTTCACCTTTTGTTAGCGATTCACTTTATTTCCACTTTCTGCATCAACAAGTAGAGCTCAGGGGTGGTGGTGGTGGTTGGGGAAATGATCTTTTTGGGAAACTGACTCACAAGAATCCTCCAAATGGCATTTTTGCTGCTACATTCATTTTCATGTCTGCTGACAGGGTAGAAGGAAGAAATACAGGGCTGAGGGCAAACACTTCTCAAGGACAGAAAGCACAGCTTGATTATCTGCACGTCTAATTCAAAAGGAAGTCCCGCTCCCACAGCTTTTGGACACACGAGAAGATCTGCCGCTCTGGCTTTCTTCGCCAGTTTTTTCGCACCTCAAAGTCCTTTCCACTCTAAATATGAAGATGGGTACAAAGTGGGGGCCAGTTCTTTGAAAAAAAACAGGAACTCAACTAAAAACTCCCTCTTTTGCACAGGCCAACTTTCATGGGACCAGCAGAACCCCAAAAGGAGATGAGTACACCTGCAACCATCATTATCGTCGTGATCATTACTGTCATTGTTGTTGTTGTCGTCATCGTCATCATCATTTTTGGTTGTCAAGTTAATTACAGCAACCCTTCCCGCCATGTTTTGTATGGTACAAAGCAGTGGTCCCCAACCTTGGGCCTCCAGATGTTCTTGGACTTCAACTCCCAAAAATCCTGGCCAGCAGAGGTGGTGGTGAAGGCTTCTGGGAGTTGTAGTCCAAGAACATCTGGAGACCCAAGGTTGGGGACCACTGGTATAAAGTACCCAGAAATGGTTTTGCAGTCCCTCTCTCTGGTGGCACTGAAGGACTGTGCAGCTCACCCAAGAATATACATGCTTGCTTCTCTCATGGGAGGCACAGACGGCGATTGGACTCCCAACTGCCTGCTGCTGCCAATCCAGATGTTCCAACCCATTGAGCTGCTCCTTGTCCTACAGATGCTGAAACCTCTCCAAAAATAGATGAGACAGCCCTGAAATCCTGCATCAAAGCAGCTGAATATGCAAGGATACAAAACCAGACTTTGAAGAGTTAAGCGTTTAGAAAAATCTGTCGGGTTTTAGTTTCTCTTAACCTCCAGTTCTTTCAAATATCAAGTTCGTTCTAGCCTAGGAAGAAATGTACATATTTTTGGTAGTAGGATTCAAAAACATACCCGAATGACATTCTCACTCATCCTTATAAAAAGAGCAAAACGTGCTGCTTATGCGCCACCTCATAGCGCTTAAAGCACTCTCTGGGTGGTTTAATTATGCAGGCTACACATTGCATACACACACATGCACACCGTGGTATTCAATTTACCAACCTCGGAAGGTTGGAAGGCTGAGTCAATCTTAAAGTAGCGTCCTGAGCCCATAGGGATTAAACTCAGGTTCTGAGCAGAGTTTTGACTGCAGGACTGTAGTTTAATCACTGCACCGTGAGGAACTTTTAATAATTCAAGGGAGACACCGTGAGACAGGAGGCGAGGGGGATACCCCACTCGCTGGAGAGCCGTCCCTCCTTTGCATCGAAGATAAGGAGGCAAGACCCCAGCCAACATCGAGAGAGAGAGAGCAGCAAGGGACAGGAGCAGACAAGCTGGGAAAGGAGATGCAAAGAGCATAACAGCACTGATGTTACCTGTCTGTCATGGGTTTGGAGGGAAAGTTCCATCCTATGGGGAGTGGAAGGCGGGACATCAGGAGGAGGGGCTGTACTGTATAAATATGTGATGCCTGTGTGGTGAAGAGGAGATGCTGAGACAGACTGTGAGACACTGGGTTGGGACGAAGCAGCAGCTGGGGAAGAAGAAGCTGTTGTGGGAGTCTGGGTGTCTGACAGGGTACTACTGTGTGTCAGAGTACCAACCTGATAAGTTCAGGTGTCTGTGGGTTAGCCAGAACTGATGGGTTCAGGGTCTGTGCTTTAAGTTAAAGGTTCTAGGTGAACCAAACTGTATGCTTGTGTGTGTGAGAATAAGCCACGTTACTTTATCCTATTCACCTGATTGTTTTATTTTCCCTGTGTGTATTTAAATAAACCTTATTCTTTTTATTGTTTAAAAATCCATCCCTGGTCTGTGTGACTTTTTAAAGGGAATGGTTGGTGGCAGCTTAGTGTAACTGTGTGACATATCCCAGTAGGTCTGGGTTTGTTACATTGATTGGTGTCCAGCGTGTGGGATGCGACTGGTCCAGTTGTCCAGCGGTCCAGCAAAGCCTTGGCAAGTGTGCCCAGAGCAAGGGGGGTCTAGTCAGGGACAGTCTGAGGCGCGTAGGTAATCTTCTAGGTGTACCTCACGGGGAGGTGCGCTAGTAGAAGAACGTGCCAACTGGGGAGACTTAGATTAAGGTGCTCTGAGGCAGCCTAGTTTTGGCGGGAAAAAGCTGAGGCAAAACTGCATAGTAACAGTGATCTAGCTTGCCAGCTGAGAGGCCCAGCAGAGGGGGGTAGGCTCTGACTCGATACTGTTGCAAGTAGTGCTGAAGAACAGCAGCAATCTCTAGGGAAAGCTAGTTCTGAGGCAAGAGGAAAAAAAGTGGTCGTTTTATTTTGAGGCTTGACTTTTTAAAGCAGCCTGTTCTGAGGGGGGATTATGCCCTTGACTCGAAGCCAGATAGCAGACATGAGTGAAGTGAAAGACCCCCAGATTGACCAAGGTTCTGAGGAGGAATTTGGCTCAGTGCAAGGTGACAGCACAGGAGAGCAGGACCCAGAACTCAGAAAAATACTCCTAGCCCAACAGCATGAGCTGAGGGTGAGGGAAATGGAGGAAAGATTAGAGAGAGAAAGAAGGGAGGAAAGGGAAAGGCAATTTGAAATGGAGCAAAGGGAAAGAGAGAAACAAAGGCAATTTGAAATAGAGAGATTGGAAAGAGAAGAAAGATTGGAGAGAGAGAAAATGGCGTTTGAATTAAGAAAACTGGAAATGATGAACCAGAACAATAATAATAATAGGGATTCTGAGGGAGGCCAACTGTCTAAAGCTGACCTGAAGAAATTCCCTGTGTACCACAAGGGAGATTGTCCTGAGGTGTTCTTTTCCTTAGTGGAAAGAGCGTTTGTGGACTTCTCAGTGAGGGAAACTGAGAAGATGACCATCATGCGTTCTTTAATCAGTGGTAGCCTGGCTGAGGTTTATGCCGAGATGCCTGAGGAACGGATGAAAGATTTTGCAGAGTTTAAAAAACTGGTGTTCGCAAGACATGGGATAAATGCAGAGCAGCTGAGACAAAGGTTCAGGTCCCTCACCAAGAAGCCAGAACAGACTTTTACCCAAGTGGGGGCCCAATTGGTGAGGCTGCTTGAGAAATGGCTGTCGCAGGAGGGAACAGAGACCTATGAACAGCTTAAAGACTTGATAGCCCTGGAACAGTTCTATTCAGTCCTGCATGGGGAATTGAAATTCCAGGTGAGGGAAAGGAAACCGAAATCTGTGGCAGCAGCCGCAGAGATCGCGGATTTTATCTCCCAAATAAGAAAGCCCTTGGGTGAGGGGAAATCTGTAGGTAAACCCAAAGAAACCTACAGCAAGTACTCTCAGGGACCAGGGAAAAGCCAGCAAGGGGGAGGGGCCCATGGTGAAGGGAAGCCCTCAGGCATGAAACCAAGCCCTCAGAATTTGGAGGGAAAACCCAAACAAGAGGAGAGAGAATCAAAATACACCAGAAAATGCTATTTCTGTCAGGGAAAGGGTCATCTGATCTCAGAGTGTGAGAAATTGAAGCAGCTAAAAGGAATGGTGCCTCAGAATTCTAGTGGGACCAAGCCAAAAGCTGTGTTCTGTGTCCAGAAAGAGCAAGGCTCAGTGTCACAGAGGGAGCCTGTTGCCATAGCTACTCAGTCTGGAACAGCTACCTCTGCTGATCAGGCTGAGGAAAATGGTCCTCTGGTGGAGGTAAAGCGCTGCTTGCTGATAAAAACAGATTCTCAGTTGTTTGAGACAGCAGGGGTGGACGTAGGAATACTTGACCGTCAGTATAGGGGGCTGCGGGACACTTGTTCCCAGGTAACCCTGTGCCATCCAGATATCATCCCTAGGGAGTTTATAATCCCAAATGAGAGCATGAAGGTGGCAGGGATTGAGGGGCAGGTAATCTCTCTGCCAGTAGCTGAGGTACCTGTCAACTTTCAAGGCTGGAGGGGAGCTTGGCGCCTAGCAATTTCATCGACTCTGCCAGCAGCCGTGCTCGTGGGAAATGACCTGGCTGAACATGTGAAAAGGGTGCTAGTGATTACACGCTCACAAGCCACCACGGGGACAGTTCAGGGGGGTAATGATGAGCCAGAGGCGGAAGCAGAGGGGAGTTCAGAAGCTGTGGTGGAAACCTTAACCACAGACAGCAGATTTGGACAGGAGCAAAAGGCAGACGCCACTCTCCAAAAGTGTTTTGAACAGGTGACTGACGCCCAGCTAACACCTGAAACCCCAGTGAGATTTCTGGAGAAAAAGGGGATTTTATATAGAGAAACCCTGAGGAACATCTCAAAAGGGGGAGATGGGATCAGAAGTCAACTGGTGGTACCTGAAAAGTATCGCCCCATGATCTTACAAAGGGGGCACTCTGACATGTTTGCTGCACACTTAGGGGTCAACAAAACACAGCAGAGAATCACACAGAATTTCTACTGGCCTGACATAGGGAAGCAGATCAGGGAGTTCTGTAAACAATGCGATGTGTGTCAAAGGCAGGGGAATAACCGCGACAGGACCAAAGCAAAGCTGTGCCCTTTGCCTGTGATTGACACTCCGTTCAAATGCATAGGGGTGGATATTGTGGGACCTTTGCCCAAGGCCACAAAGAGGGGGAACAGGTTCATCCTAACAATTGTGGACCATGCCACAAGGTATCCTGAAGCCATACCCTTGACTAATATTGAAACTAACACAGTGGCAGATGCTTTGGTGGGGTACATGTCCAGGATGGGATTTGCCTCAGAGATAATCACAGATTTGGGCACATCGTTCACGTCAAAGCTCATGAAACGCTTATGGCAAATCTGTGGAATTAAGCACAAGGAAACCACTGCCTATCATCCGGAAAGTAATGGGTTAACTGAGAAGTTCAATGGGACTCTGATGCGCATGATAAGGGCTTACTTGGCAGAGAATCCAAACAATTGGGACCAGAAGCTGCAATCCCTTTTGTTTGCTTATCGATCAGTGCCACAAGCCAGTACCGGGTTCAGTCCATTCGAACTTTTATTTGGGAGAAGGGTGAAAGGGCCCCTTGATTTGATCAAACAAAATTGGGAGCAGATCACCCAGGATGACCCACAAGACGTTGTGACTTACATAGACACCTTGATGAATGACCTAAAGCGAAATCTAGAGCTGGCAGCAGAAAACCTGCAAGCGCAGAAGATCAAACAGAAAACATGGTATGACCGCAAAGCTAGAGAGAGGCACTTTGACCCAGGGGAGGAGGTGCTTTGGCTTAGGCCCTGCAGAGAGAATAAGCTGCAGCTCAAATGGGCAGGACCATATAGGGTCATTTCCAAGATGTCAGACCTGAACTACCTAATAGAGCAAGAGGAGAACCAAGCAAGGAGGGTGGTTCACGTGAATGCCCTAAAACCCTACTACAGAGGGGAACAGAGGGTTTTATTCGCGATAAAAGCAGCTGAGAGTGAGGAAGCTGAATTACCCTTCTGGGAGGGTAGAGGGGAAGTAAAATACAACCCAGAGGAGGTAAAGATCAGTCCTGCACTCACCCAAGACCAGCAGCAAGAACTAAAAATGCTGCTTAGTAAATATCAGCAGGTGTTTTCCAACAAGCCGGGGATAGTGAAGGGAGTGATGCATCGGATCCACACAGGGGATGCACCCCCGCAGGCAGTATCCCCATACCGAGTAACGGGACCCTATAGGGACAAGGTGCGGAAGGAGCTGGACGAGATGCTGAGGGAGAACATAATCGTCCCCTCTTCTAGTCCTTGGTCCTCTCCGATAGTCCTTGTGGACAAGCCTGATGGGAGCATTAGGTTTTGTGTTGATTACAGGAAATTAAACCGTGTAACCACTCCTGATGCCTACCCAATGCCCAGGCTAGACAACCTGATTGAAACCATAGGGGGTTGTCGGTTCATCTCATCATTGGACCTGGTAAAGGGATATTGGCAATTAAGAATTGATCCCAGGGATCAAGAAAAGACTGCCTTTTGCAGCCCTTTTGGTCTCTATGAGTTTCGAGTCCTGAGCTTTGGTCTCAGAAATGCACCAGCCACATTCCAAAGGCTGATGGACCAGACCTTGGCAGGGCTCAGTGACTTTACAGTGGCCTACATTGACGACATAGGGATCTTCAGTAATACCTGGGAAGATCACCTGATACACCTGGAGTTAGTGCTGCAGAGGTTAAGTGCAGCAGGGCTAACAGTAAAGGCCAGCAAGTGTCAGCTGGGTAGCCCAGAAATAAAATACTTGGGTCACATGGTAGGGGGAGGAATGATAAAACCCCTGGAGGCCAAAATAGAAGCTGTTCGTGATTGGCCTAGACCCAACACCAAGAAAAAGGTCAAATCATTTCTTGGGTTGGTGGGCTACTACAGAAAGTTCATCCCGAGGTTTAGCGAGATGGCGGCTCCGCTGACCGATCTGACGAGGAAGAAGGCTGATGACCGCATCCCGTGGACCAGCGACTGTGAGGCGGCGTTCCAGAGGTTGAAGGAGGCGTTAATCAACTATCCTGTCCTGCGTGCTCCAGACTTCGACCGGGAGTTCATCATCTACACCGATGCGTCTAACAGCGGGGTAGGAGCAGTTCTGTGCCAGGAGGATGAGAATGGTGACCAGCATCCAGTGTCCTACCTGAGTAGGAAACTTCAAAAAGGTGAGAGACATTTGGCAACCGTGGAGAAGGAGTGTTTGGCCATAGTCTACGCGATCCAGAAGGCCAAGCCTTACATCTGGGGAAGACATTTTATTCTGTGTACTGACCATTCACCATTGCAATGGTTAAAGACGATGAAAACCCACAATAGCAAACTTATGAGGTGGGCTTTGAACTTACAGGACTATGACTTTGAAGTGAAGGTGGTCAGAGGGTCAGTGAACTGTGTTGCTGACGCCTTATCAAGAAGACCTGAAGACTGAAGACGGCGAAAGAACATGGACTATATGTATATAATGAAAACAAAAAGCTAAAATGTACCTGGTTTTGAATTTGGTTTGTATTAATAAAGGTAAATTGATGTACTGTATATGGTAAAATGTTTAAATGCCTATTTGCTATGGTTTAACTTAGAATGTAAGTATGAGTAAGTATAATATGGTATGTATAACTGTTTTTGTGTATTTTATACAGGTTGTTTTTTGGTGAAAAGCACCTTAGCTTTCCCCCTACAAAACAACTTTTAAAGAGGGGAGGTGTTACATAACAGCACTGATGTTACCTGTCTGTCATGGGTTTGGAGGGAAAGTTCCATCCTATGGGGAGTGGAAGGCGGGACATCAGGAGGAGGGGCTGTACTGTATAAATATGTGATGCCTGTGTGGTGAAGAGGAGATGCTGAGACAGACTGTGAGACACTGGGTTGGGACGAAGCAGCAGCTGGGGAAGAAGAAGCTGTTGTGGGAGTCTGGGTGTCTGACAGGGTACTACTGTGTGTCAGAGTACCAACCTGGTAAGTTCAGGTGTCTGTGGGTTAGCCAGAACTGATGGGTTCAGGGTCTGTGCTTTAAGTTAAAGGTTCTAGGTGAACCAAACTGTATGCTTGTGTGTGTGAGAATAAGCCACGTTACTTTATCCTATTCACCTGATTGTTTTATTTTCCCTGTGTGTATTTAAATAAACCTTATTCTTTTTATTGTTTAAAAATCCATCCCTGGTCTGTGTGACTTTTTAAAGGGAATGGTTGGTGGCAGCTTAGTGTAACTGTGTGACATATCCCAGTAGGTCTGGGTTTGTTACAGGGCTCAGAGAGAAATGGCGGGAAAGGAGAGAAAGAAGAGGGTGGAGTTTGAGGCAGGAGCAGCGGAGATAAATAGGAAGGAGGAGCCATTGCTACCAGGTTGGGGAGTGGGTATGGATGGATTTTTTGAAATTTATTTTATTTATATCCCACCTATCTGGTTGGATCAGGACCACTCTAGGCGGCTAACAACATAAAAGTACAATAAAATTGATATATAAAAGAATTGTTAGATAGTAAAACATTACACAAAGTGGGGAAAATAATAAGAGAGGGGAAAAAGGGCGTCAGGAAGACCCATGGACAGGATTATGGGAGAGATTAAGGGTCCCGATGGAGACGTGGTGGCGCTGCGGGTTAAACCGCAGAAGCCTTTGTGCTGCAAGGTCTGAAGACCAGCAGTCGTAAGATCAAATCCACGCAATGCAACAAATATGTTTCACCCCTTTATATATATATATAAAGGGGTGAACAATATTTGTTTAGTATATAAATATTATAAATTATATGTTTCTAATATGTGAATATATAAGTATATAAATAATTTATAATATTTATATATTAAACAAATATTTTTCCAAAGTGGCATAGCGATAATTTGTTTCAATGCTGACTTTGGAAAGCCTTTTTTTAAAAAATAAAAATAAAATAAAACTGTTTGGAGACAGCCGGCGCTTGGTTGAGGGGGAACTGACACTCTTCTGAAAGCTACTTTTTGTGTTGGGTCAGGCAGTCAAAAAGGGCAAAAAGCAGAGAATAGCGATGTTGGCAAACTATTGCAAGATTAAACCACCCCCGCCAGCTGAATGGGGAGAGGGGGGGGGGAAGGAAGATGATTCCCTGCTAACAAATACAATTCCCTGCTGTTTTTCCTGCACTTAGTTTTGTGTCTTGCAGTTGCTGGTTTTTCATTTGATTTTCATTTCTGCCCAAACGACGGAAGAAACGGCCCATGTAAGTGCCTTCTAAATCAAGCACCATGTTGTGGTAGTAAACCCTGCCACCAGCAAGGCATGGGGTGGCAGGAGGTGCCCGGTCTCCTTCTTCAGCGCTGCTCAACGTGAGGCTGGGCTCCTCCTTTGAGGCCCCTGAGGAGAACAATGATTCCCTGAAACGCCAACTATCATCTTGAGACCCGGCAACCCTGTCGTGGGTGGTAACGCAACCAAAGCACTAACATTGAGAGGTCTCCGTAAGGGTGGTTATGAGAAGAATGGGATAGCAATATTTCTATCTTTCTTTGCAATGTTTGAAAGACTTCAGCAAAGGGAGGGAAAAAAACCCCTTCAAGTAGATTTCTTTACAAAGAGGGTGAAATAAGCCAATCTCTTTGTAACTCAGCTGGGAGGCTGGAGTCTTTTATCCATTGTTGCAGTTTTTCTCCCCCAGGTGGTTTTACCATGGACTGCTAGACCCCGCAGCTTTATTAGGCTACAATTCAAGGTGGGCCTACCTTTTTTTAAAAAAGGCATCAGTAAAAATATGAGCTCACCCTCTGAAGGCAATGCACCAGCAGGATTACAGCTGAACATTCAGAGGGCAAAAAATAATGACTGCTGATAAATTTATTTATTGTTGTTATACGGTGTCAAGCCACTTCCAGTTCATGGCGACCCGATAAATCAGCCTCCTAAAGGCTTCACCCTCAGTAGGTTTGCTCTGCTCTTGCAAACTCAAGTCTGTGGCTTCCTTTATGGAGCCAATCCAACCCATAATGCGTCTCCCTCTTTTCCTGTAGCCTTCAGATTTTCCAAGCCTGATTGTCTTTTCCAGAGAGTCTCGTGTCGAAATGATGTGTCCAACGTACGCAAAGTTCTGTTTAGTCATTTCTGTCTCTAGGGAGATTTCGAACTTGATTTTATTTCATACCCATTTATTTTTCTTCTTGGCAGTATCCACAAAGCTCTCCTCTAACCCCACATTTCAAATGAATCAGTTCGTTCCCTGTTTGCTCCTTTCATGATCCAACTTTCACATCTATACATAATAATTGGGAATATGAATGTTACTGGCCTTGGTCTCCAGTGATACATTCTTTCCCATGAGGATCTTTTATAATTTCTTCAGAGCTGCCTTTCCAAGTCTTCTTATGGATACCTCAAGAGTTCAATTCCCCACTGTGTCTCCTTGACAGGGGCTAGACTGGATGAGCCAAAGGGTCCCTTCCAGTTCTGCAGTTCTAGATAAAGTTAAAGGTAAAGGTTCCCCTTGACAATTTTTGTCCAGTCGTGTTCGACTCTAGGGGGCGGTGCTCATCCCCGTTTCCAAGCCATAGAGCCAGCGTTTTGTCCGAAGACAATCTTCCGTGGTCACGTGGCCAGTGCGACTTAGACACGGAACGCTGTTACCTTCCCACCGAGGTGGTTCCTATTTATCTACTCGCATTTACATGCTTCCGAACCGCTAAGTTGGCTGGAGCTGGGACAAGTGACGGGCGCTCACTCTGTCACGTGGATTCGATCTTACGACTGCTGGTCTTCTGACCCTGCAGCACAGGCTTCTGTGGTTTAGCCCACAGCGCCACCACGTCCCTTCTGCAGTTCTAAGTCAATGATTAATCCTGTTTTTCATCTGCAGTCCCCTTTTAGATTACTGAAATAACCAAGTCACAGAAATCCTTCAACAATTTTTATTTCTTCCTTGTCAACAATGAAACTAATGCAATTCTTCTGTGGATGTGATTTTTAAAAACCCGATTTAGAGTTTAAAAATGATCTTTTCAAATAGATGTATATTATATTTTAAATTTTTAATTGCCATTTTAAAAAATTATTTGTAGATTTTAAACTTTTATGTGGCAGCTTACGTCCCCGCTGCAGGCAAGGTAAAAATAAAATGAACGAAATAGATAAGTAATGCCTAAATACTGCAGTTCTGCATTTGCACTTTCTTTTTTTCTCTCCACCTTTCTTCTTTGAGAAAAGAAGACAGAGGGGGAGATGTGATAATATTTGAAAGGCTGTCCTGCAGAGGAGGGGCAGGATCTGTTCTCAACCATCCCAGAGTGCAGGACGTGCAACAATGGGCTCAAGTTACAGGAAGCTAGATTTCGATTGAATATCAGGAAAAACTTCCTAAACTGTTAGAGCAGTATGGCGATGGAAACAATTACCTTGGGAGGGGGTGAGCACTCCAAGGCTGGAGGCATTCGAGAGAAATTTGGACAACTGTCTGTCAAATGTGCTTTGATTTGGATTCCTGCCTTGAGCAGGGGGTTGGACTGCATGGCCTTACAGGCCCCTTCCAACTTCACGATTCCGTGATTCTATAAAATGGCGGTATATGGCCTGGTAAAAAATTAATCAGAAATTATCCAGACGAGCACTTTTGGATTTTGGTAGGTGCTAGCCTCCTGAGATACCACGAGACTTAGAAGAAGAACATTACTTCCTCTAGGGTCCTTTGTGAGTCAAAATTGGCCTCATATTTGCCAAACAACTGCACAATCCACAACAAATTCTGGTCAAAATTCTTTTTTGGGAAAAAAAATTCTCTAGGGGAGCTTTGCGCACATAGTGTTGCTATTTGTTCCATTTCAGTGTCCTACCTTTTCTTTCCCCGACCTTGTCTTCAACAGGAAAGTGTGATGCATCACTTGAGCTTCCGTATCTTTTGAAGATCCCTTCAAAATATACATTGGCTGTATCACTCGTTTACCAAATGATTCGGAAGGAATAAAATGCAAGTTTTCCACCACATCTTCAATATGGTATCCAGGAAGGCAACAGACCTCTGAAGATCATTTGTCAGGTCTCATCCAGCTCCTTTCTGACATGGTGTCTCTAGCCACGATCAGAAGAAGATTAAAGAGATTAAAGAAGGCCATCCATGAAGGAATTTGAAAAGATCAGGATGTGTCACTGGAGACCAAGACCATGATAATCCATGTTATTGTATTATGATCACCATGTATGCATGAGAAGGCTGGACAGTGAAGAAAGCTGACATGGGGAAAAATGGATTGGTTTGAAAGGTATTGCTGGAAAAGAGCTTTTGTGGATACCCAGAATGACAAGTGAATGTGAGTACAAATCGAACCTTGAACTCTCTCCAGAGACAAAAATGTTGAAACTGAGGTTGTCTTACTTTGGGCACATCCTAAGAAGGCAGGAATTCTCCGGAGAAGACAATAATGCTGGGAAAGGTGGAAGGCAGCAGGAATAGAGGAAGACCCAATACAAGATGGATAGACTCCTTAATGGGTTTAAGTTTACAAGCACTGAGCAGAGCTATGGATGACAGAACATATTGGAGATCACTTATTCATAAGGCCTCCTTACATCAGAGGCGATTTTACGGCACATAACGACAAAAGCCATGATCCTACATTTCATCTTTCTCCAGATAGTGACTGGTTTCCTCTCATTCAGATTATATGTGTTATACCACCCTATGTATATCTAGACTGGTGACACTGCTGCCTGTTTCAGATGATGTGCCCCATCAGTGTATCAACACTTTGCATTATGACTCCGCTTGCTTTTCCCCATGTATTTCTGCCCTTACCTTGTCCCTGGCAAAAATTAAAATAATAATAATAATTTTAAAAATGGGGCAATGCACTGCTGTGGTTGCAATCAGGGAAAAAAAAACATAAGAAGCTTTAAAATATTTTCACTGAATGGATTTAATAATTGTAAAGTTAAGAGGCAGGAACATAAATCCAGTGGAAACCAAAGAAACATTATAACTGCAGCTAGCATGCTAGATTTGCATAAGTGAATCCACATAAATGTCTCTGTCATAAACCATGAATTGTGCCTAATTAAAATAATCAAAATATTGTTGAGTTTCATTGGATTGTCAATTAAATTGATTTATCCCCATAAATAATAGAACATAAAAAATAAATTCTGTCAATATTTGTTTTTGTCTTTTCTCTGCACATTTGTAATCAAAGAGAAAGGTGGGGGGTATTTTAAATAAACAAACAAAAAATAAATGTCTGAGAATTAGTAATTGATTACTATTTCCAGATACTAAATATTACTAAAGAGCAATTTCAAGTTATTGACGTTCATTCGACTAATGGACAGAAGGATCATAGTCACACAATAGACGTCAGGATGTATCATCCTGGAGCAGGTTCCCTAAAACGAGGAATATAATATACAAACATCTTAAAATGCATGTTGAGAATGCATCTTATACTGAGTGTGATGTATTCTCCTTTCTAGTGTGTAGGATGGGATTCTGGCCTGCAAACTATAAAGAAAGACACTAGAACTAATGAATAAACACAAGCAATCAAAACACTCATAACAACATGCAGAAAGCGACACAACTTTCATGGTAAAAATCAGAAATGAAAAGCAGAAATTGTTGCAGCTGGTCTTCTAAAGTAAAATAAATGGGATAAATATACAGTATGTTCTAAGTGATAACCTCACAGGACGAAATAATACATGGGATGTCCCATCGTTGATGTAACTGCTGCCAGAGACAAAATGGCAGAAGAATAGGCTGTCAGAATATCCCTCTGCCCTCCATTTCTTCTCCATGTATAGTACCACCACCACTTACCGTCATTATCACAATCATCATCACCATCAGCATCCTCACCACCCCCATCCCCACCCCTGCCTACCAAATCCTGTACATGAGACTCTGGGCATGGCTCCAGTTTCAGAGGGTGGTGAATGCACTTTGAGCATGACAGGAGCTTCTCAAGAGGCTTAGACCCTTTCCTCAAGATAGTTCCAATATGCTGGATAGTTCCTATAAAGTCCAGAATAAAAACCGGAGTGGATTTCCCCATGAAATAGGAGTCAGGTTTCAACTTACTCTTGTGTATTGAAATATATCTAAGAAACTCCACTTCCCCCCATAGAAAGAACTCTCCCTTTTTCCAACCATGTAGCTAGAGAAAGATCAGAGCGTTCATAATTCACAATTGTCCCTCTTTTTCTGCTCCAGCCTTCCCCTTCAGGTCACCGACTCCTTGAGCTCTGCCCCTTACCATTATAACTTGCTTATATACACAAGCATTTCAGCAAATAGCTCCTGGTGTACTGCTTCATACAGCTTTTGGTATGCAAACCTGTTATTAAGACTGGCTTCCAGCCTTCTTGGTCTGTTTTTAAAGACTATTGACATTCATCAATGGTTTTAACTATGAACTTTCATTTGCCTTTCTTAAAGGAACCCTTGACTCTTTTTCTTGTTGTTCGTTGCTCTGGGGTCCAACCCCACATGGGCTGAAAAAATAATAACAAAATGTTTTCAACAAATATGGAGATCAATAGATAACCAACAAAAAAGGCACAGAGGATTTGT
This sequence comes from Pogona vitticeps, assembly GCF_051106095.1. Lineage (NCBI taxonomy): Eukaryota > Metazoa > Chordata > Lepidosauria > Squamata > Agamidae > Pogona > Pogona vitticeps. The sequence continues at coordinate 9,365,672 of NC_135783.1, forward strand.
CTATGCAGAGACTATAGTTCAAAACTAAAGTAGCAGCAAGAAAATAACACAAGAAAATAACACAAGGCATTGCTATGGAATGCCCTCTTTCTTGAAAGGCACAGGTTTAGCTATGGACCCAGGCTTTGGGGACTTGGTGGCCATAGATGGGCTTTGACTTTCAAGGAATCATAGAATAATGGATTTAGAAAGAGCTTCTAAGGCCATTGAGTCCAACCCCCAGGATCCAAATAAAATATATTTGACAGACTGTTGTCCAATTTTCTCTTGAACACCTAAGGCAATTGGTTCCATTGTTGTACTCTTCTAACACTTAGGAAGTTTTTTCCTGATATTCAGCCTAAATCTGGCTTCCTGTAACTTCGGCCCATTATTACATGTCCTGCACTCTGGGATGATTGAGAACAGATCCTGCCCTTCCTCTATATGAATATCTGTCAATTATTTGAAAAGTGTTTTCATCTCTCCCCTCAGTCTTCTTTTCTCAATGCTAAACATGTCCAGTTGTTTCGGTCTTTCCTTTTAGGGCTTCATTTCTAGTCCCCTGATCCTCTGAGCTGCTTCCAGTTTGTTGCCATGCTTCTTAAAGTGTTGTGTCCAGAACTTGACACAGGACTCAAGGTGGGGCCTAACCAGTGCCGAATAGAAGGGAATTCTGGTAGCTTGTCATTCTGTGGTTGTATGTTTTTTTTCTTCCTATCAAACAATTTTCATGGTCCAGTAACATGTTGTCTCACATTACACACAAAACACACCAGTGGTGAGATTTCCCCAAAGACTACAGAAAAGGGATTCAGTGCTACTTGAGCAAGTGTGTTCCCTTAAAAAAGGATGGAACACAAAATTGTGAGTTACGGATTCACCGGAGACTGTAGGAACTCTGTGGCAGCAGAAAGAGGATGCTGGTCATGTATCTCAGCCTGAGATCCACAGACAGAAGGATGGTTAGAAATATTTTAAGAAACAAACATCTTTTGAGTGAACAAGTCAATTGCACTTCCCACCGGAAGGAAGGAAGACAGGAGCATGATACATGAATACAAAATTCATCACTGTGATTTTATAACTTGCATGATCATCGCTTGTGTTTTTTTCCTGAGCCTGCCACACAAAGCTTCCATGATCACTCCCACTCTTTTGCTGTCGTCGGTGTTTAATCAAACTCAGCAGCTGTTTATAGCAATTACTATAAAGCAATAGACATTATCCCTTAACTAACTGTCTTATTAATATAGGTAGTTACACAGCTATTTCATAGTTAGTCTTAAATAACTGCCTTTAATTATTTTATTAACATAAATAACCATCTCAATAAATTTCAATTAAACGCACACGCAAGAAACAATTTAAAGCATCACACTAAATTGCATCTGGTTACTGTCGTTTAAATTAATGGCACCACGTCGTTCGGTTAAAACACAACCTTAAGTTATTTAGGATAATGGATTCTTGTCTTGTTTGGAACGGGTTAGCGTGGAAGGCCACAGGATGGGCCAAAAGAAAAAAAGCCTCATGTGGATCTGAGAGCTATAAATCTTCATGGCAGCTTCGTGTCAGGAATGCTGGAGACTTCCTGATTGTCATGTAGCTATATACTGCAAAGAGTGGTAATTTGTTACGCTCCAGATCCTGCTAGACTACAAGTCCCAGAATCCCTCTCTCTTGGCTATGCCAGGAAAGCCTAATGGGAACGGTCGAATTATATGTGGAGAGCTACAAGGACCCCCTCAACGGGTGTGAACAAAAACCCACTGTTATCTTGTAAAGCAAAGCTTCTGCTTATGTACTGCCCCGTTGTGTTTAAAACTCTCACTGGGCAGTTTACAGCATACAGTCACGTGAAAAAGAAAATAAACCCTCTTTGGATTCTATGGTTTTATGTATCAGGACATAATAAAAATGATCTGGTCCTTAACAGGTCTGGAAAATGATATAAATGCAGCCTTAGGAGAAAAACAACACAGGACATATTACACCGTGTCAAGATTTATTTTACAAAAATAAAGCCAAATCGGAGAAGCCACGTGTGGAAAACTAAGTTATTCGCCCCCACAGCCTGCCCCCATCCCCTTCCCACGACCTCGTTGCCTCCTTACTATTTTTTTGCTGCTGCCTCTGGTGCCGCCACTGTCTTGAGGCGCTGTTGGCTCCTGCAGGTGGGCTTATGTGTAGAGAAGCGGGCTCAAGCACAGAGGAAGCTGGCGGGGAGCTGGTTGGGCTGCCTGCAAAAAATTTTTTTAAGGAAATATTTTTAGAGGTAGCCACCAGGCTGTCTTTAAATTCTTTTAAAAAATAATAATCATTTTTTTTGAGGCAGCCCAGCTAGGGAGAGGCAGGCACATGTGCAGAGGCAGCTGGTGGGGAGCTGGTTGGGCTACCTATTAAAAGAATACATTAAAAGCCAAGGCTGTGACTTTATAAAATAATGTTGTTGTTGCTATTGCTATTGTTGTTGTTGTTGTTGTTGTTGTTGTTGTTGTTGTTGTTGTTGTTGTTGTTCTTCTTCTTCTTCTTCTTCTTCTTCTTCTTCTTCTTCTTCTTCTTCTTCTTCTTCTTCTTCTTATTATTATTATTATTATTATTATTATTATTATTATTATTATTATTATTATTTTTATTTTTATTTTTATTTTTATTTTTATTTTTATTTTTATTTTTATTTTTATTTTTATTATAGGCAGCCCAGATGGCTCCAGAAAGGCCAGTCTGGGTGGTTTTAAACATAAAACAAAACAGTAAGCGAAAGATCTAACTGAACCCATTAATCAAAAGATCAATACTAATATACATATTTTAAAAATAACAAAATAAACCATAATAAAATACAGTAACATTTAAGTTAAACAGAAATTGTGTTTTTCCGCCCAAATCACTGGTACACTAAAGGGCCACCACTGTTTATGGCCAGAAGATAATGGTGAAGCAACCAGTTTAGCAGAAACAACTGCCACAAAAGGCCACTCACATTCTCCCTAATCCTGTAAAGCTGTTGATTTCGGCCCTTCTTCGTATAGCAAATGTAACTCTTGTAAATTCTCTGGGACTATTTGCTGACGATTGATAAATCTTGCAAACATAATTTCACAAAATACATCTCTTCTTATTTGCATTCATATAACAGAGGACATGAACAAACATAAAAACAACAAAATGCTACAATTTGTGCACCCAAGACCTTGGCAAGAGCATCAATGCAGATGTCGCTTGCAGAATCTGCAAAGTTCAAGTGTCCCTTTGATGTCAAAGTCAGACAAAAATCCAAGCTATCTTCCTCAATGGGGTTGGGTATCCATAACACAGGAGAATCTTCAAAACCATAAAATAAAATATCAATACAATTGGATGCAATTCATGAATTCACTATGTGGATTCACCCCTCCAACACAAACATATCAAAATTACCAAGCTGGTAAGGACCTCGGTAGTCTAATTAGCAACCGAAGCTCTGGGCTCTTCAGCTCACCTGCTCTTTTTTAAATTCAAACCTCTTACTCACGTCCTTCTCTTTCTTAGTCCCACCTCTTTGCGCTGAACCAATATTTCATAGAGATTGCACAAACATACAAGATTAACTGACTTCCTGTTCCAAGATAATGGCTTGGCTCCCAACTTGCCTCCAGGCCATCAACGTTGGGTAGGGATGGGCAAGGATCCAGTTTGGTTGGGTTTTTAATAAAATAAATAATGAGTGCTGTGACATTTCCCAGTTTCTTCATAAATTCAGTGGGAACAACATGGCTCATCTCTGAGAAGGAAAGCCCTTTAAAATTTGGTGAATGTGTGTGTTCTGTGCTGTCAAGTTGGAACCAATTTATAGCAGCCAGAAGAGAGCCTTTCAAGATAAGTGAGATATTTAAGGAGTGCTCTTAGCAGTTCCACTCCCCCAGTGAGTTTACGTGGCCAAGTGGGGATTCAAACCCTGTTCTCCAGAGTCCTAGTCCATCACTCTGTCCACGACACCATACAGGGAATTATAAGTCTCAGGAGCTTGATGAAAATATTTTTAAACTGTCCTCAAAATTCTTTAAACGCTTCAGCATAAATTGACTCTTTTCATTCATGCTGCAGTACACTTTAGCCTAAACCTAGAGAGGACCCAAAAGCAGCAAGATCAGGGAGCTGGACAGGGGACATACTAGATTTGTCTTCAGTGTGGAAGGGATTAAAGGTAAAGGTAAAGGTTCCCCTTGACAATTTTTGTCCAGTCGTGTTCGACTCTAGGGAGCGGTGCTCATCCCCATTTCCAAGCCATAGAGCCAGCGTTTGTCCCAAGACAAATCTTCCGTGGTCACATGGCCAGTGCGACTTAGACACGGAACGCTGTTACCTTCCCACCGAGGTGGTCCCTATTTATCTACGTGCATTTGCGTGCTTTCGAACCGCTAGGTTGGCGGGAGCTGGGACAAGTGACGGGAGCTCACTCCATCGCGTGGATTCGATCTTACGACTGCTTGGTCTTCTGACCCTGCAGCACAGGCTTCTGCGGTTTAGCCCGCAGCGCCACCACGTCCCTGTGGAAGGGATTGTCACTCTCAAATTGGCCTTCTCAGCCACACTAGATGCTGATCCCTTTATTCAGAGCATGTTACCATAGTCTCTCGAGACTGAAGGATGCCAATCTCTAAGAGAGGTATGGGGCTAAACTTCACTTACGCCCAGGAATGTAGATTTCCTCAACTTTTTGGGTTTCTCTCAAAATTCTTTAGATGCCTATTTCAAGGTGACTCTCTCTATGACCATAACTCTGCTGATTTCACACCGTGCCAGTACAGTCACCCAAACAGGTCTACATACGCTGCTACCCACCACCATGCTCTTCTGTGTTGCAGAATTTTGAACTGTGGTTAAGTTTCTTCTAGCAGAAGTGCAGGGATTAAAGAGGAGAATAGCTTCAAGTTCCCCAGAGCAGACCACCGACCACCGCTTTTTATTCATCAACAGGCAATTACAGTCTCAATAACGCACGCTGAGACTGCAGAATGATTTTAAAAATAATAATTTACGGTGAAGAGATAACAGCAAACTAACAACATGGCTGACTGCTTTTAGCAACAGGATGCAATAGATTCACTGCTTCCAACAGACTACTAACTGGCAACAGACAAAAGGAGAGAGGGGGAAAGCTCTTAGCAGAGAGGTGTGGCAGTGTAAGATCAATTGGGTAGTGGTGTGGGTGATTGACAGTCACACCAGCCCTGAAAGGTCCCGCCCATTTACACTTACTAAAGGCAGCATACGAGGTTGCAATAACTCCAATACTTTACTTCTTTCATCCAAGGAAGCAGAATGTTGGAGTTATTGCAACCTCGTATGCTGCCTTTAATAGGTGTAAATAGGAGGGACCTTTCTGGCCTGGAGTGACTGTCAATCACCCACACCACTGACCGATTGATCAGACTCCAGCCCAGAAAGGTCCCTCCCATTTACACCTACTAAAGGCAGCATACGAGGTTGCAATAACTCCAACACTCTGTTTCCTTGGATCAAGGAAGCAGCCACATGCTGGTCACATGGCAGACATCAAGCAAAGAAGGGGAAAAAACAAGCCATGATTTTGCAGTATGAAAAAAAGTGCATAGTTTTCACCCAATTTTTTTTTTTTTGGCAAAGGTATTTCAATGTTTCCTGTTCAAAATTTAGCTGGCACACTGTATGTTTAAACCCAGCACCTTGACTTATTTGTCAACGCTACAGGCTACCGTTGAATCTTATCAGTGCATCGTTCTTCTCTTCTGACATTTATACAGTCTGGAATCCAGAAATCTCGGTGTTTGGACAACTAAATTATGGCTTGTCATTTCAGCCTCGAATGAGAGACAGGTGTTTTGTTTCAGAGTAATGCTCCATTCAGACGGCCAAACGCATGCTCTTGTTTTCATTACATCTTCCTTTTGCAACCTGGACATTGCTGACAATCCAGACACCTCACAGTCAATTCCTAGATGAACTTTCATAACCTCTCAATCAAATGTACATATTGAAAAATGATTGAGATTAGTCAATTTCATTTTTTTCCTTTAAAAAACAGATTTTAAGAAATCATTGACAGAGCAAGAAGTAAGATTGCATTTATGAATATGATGTTAAAATGATATACCGTTCAAGACCTGGAAAATGTGCTTGTTAAAGAAGTTGCTTGAGAAATTTTGTACTGTTGTGTACCTCTGGGCAAAATCTTTTTCATGCCAGTGTAAGATCAAGTTACACCAGCATAAACATGGAAGGTGTGAGTCCCGGTAACAAGGAATATTGTTATGAAATTGCACAATCAGTTGTGTGTCCCCTGACCCTGAGGATCATATTTCTGCCTCCGTGGTAGTTCAAATCTCACAGGTACAACCTTGACTTCCTTGCACACAGTTGCGCAACAGGATTTGGCAATGTCCTTCAGCACCGTGCTTCTCAAACTGGGTTTCCCAGGTGTTCTTGGACAGCAATTCCCAGAAATCCTGGCCAGCACAGCAAGGGGTAAAGGCTTCTGGAAATTGTAGTCAAAGAACATCCGGGGATCCTAGTTTGAGAACCACTGCTCTAACACAATCCTTCATATTGCCGGCATTCAGACAACCATGATTGTCTCAAGTTAAGGATACGGAAGTTCGCCTTCATTCTCTGAAATTATGCTTAACTTACTGATTTCCTCCTGAAATTAGATTTGCTGATGCTATTGTTCTTGTTAAAATAGGGATGCACCAACTAGCGGTTGAAAGAGGTTACATTTGGGATCAGATGCTGCCAAATCCTCCACGCTGTGTGAGAAGTTATGGGAGGTGTCATCAAAAAACAAACAAACCCGTCTGTCTGGGAATGGGTAGTAAAAGTAGAATTAAGACAGATAACACCCAAAAACAATCATATTGTGGTGCCTTACAGACAAACGGGCTTAGAACAGAATCATAGAATCGTCGTAGGGTTGGAAGGGACCTTGGAGGTCTTCTAGTCTAACCCCCTGCCCAAGGCAGGAGACCTCATACCATCCTGGACAGATGGCTGTCCAATCTTTTCTTGAAAACCTCCAGCGATGGGGCACCCACCACATCAGGAGGCAAGCTGTCCCACTGCTTCGTGGTTCTCACCATCCAGGAAATTCCTCCTTCTTTCCAGGTTGGATCTCTCTCTGATGAATTTCCACCCATCGGTTCTTGTCCTACCCTCGGGCACAACGGAGAATCAATTGATGCCCTCTTCCCTGTTGCAACCCTTCAGATTATTTCAGTGTGAGGTTTTGTGTGATTATGATCCATCCTTCAGATGTAGGGATTTGCAGAAGAGGCCCTGTTAAGAATACCAACGGTTTCAGTGATCCAGCCAACAAACACACAGAAGATGGCCTTCTTCTGTATGGCTCCCAGGTTGTTGAATATACGCCCTTGAGAGCATCATTCTGTTCTGGCTCTGACTGATTATAAGAAGGAATTGAAAACACATAATTGCAAACTGACATACGAATTCTAACCTACCCAGTACTGCTGTTTCTAACTGTATCCTCTGTTAGTTTTAATGGCTTTAATAAACTTTCTTGATTTTAATGTGTGTGTTTTTTACAGTGGGATTGGTTTATTTGATTTTATGATTTTTTAAAAAAACCTAAATTTGGTTTATTTGACCCAACTCCAGGAGGCAGTGGAAGACAGGAGGGCCTGGCATGCTCTGGTCCATGGGGTCAGGAAGAGTTGGACACGACTTAACGACTAAACGATGACAACAACAAAAATTTGGTTTTACCTGTTTTTAGTGTTTTAAGGGTCTGAGGATTCCTAATGTGGAATAGTGGATAGAGGAGGACTCTTGAGGACAAGGTTTGAATCCCCACTTGGCCATGGAAACTCACTGAGTGAATGGAACTGGCAAAATATCTCACTTACCTTGAAAGCCCCTCTTAGGGTCATTGTAAGTTGGATCTGACTTGACAGCACAGAATGCACAAACACAAAAATGCCTTGAGCACTTAAAAAAAAAAAAAAACGGAGAAGGGTGGTATGTAATAATAATGAAATGTCATAATAAGGCTTATCACTGGCTGGGTAGCTCCATGGTTTAGGTCTCTGGTTGCAGAGCCAGACGTTGGGTGTTCGATTCCCTACTATGCCTCCTGAGAAGAGAGCCAGCATGTGTGGGCTTGGGTAAGCTGCATAGTCCTAAGATACCCCCCCCCAGAAGAAGACAATGATGAACCACTTCTGAGTATTCTCTACATGGAAAACCCTGAAAAGGAGCCCCAATCTTCTCTGGTGGGCGCTCATTCAGAGGTAATGTCCTGGCTTCGCTACCCTGCCTCAACACCATAAGTTGGAATTGACTCAATGGCACATGAAGAAGAAGAAGAAGAAGAAGAAGAAGAAGAAGAAGAAGAAGAAGAAGATGATGATGATGATGATGATGATGATGATGATGATGATGATGATTGATTATTATTATTATTATTATTATTATTATTATTATTATTATTATTATTATTATTATTATTATTATTATTATTATTATACATTGTCAGGGTAGGGATTCAATGGTGATGGACACAAAGACAGATAAAGGCAGTTGCTTCCCACAAAGTTGATTCAGATAAAAAGAAACCTGTCCTGGTTCAACATCTTATGTTTTGAGGTAAGCTATGCTCCCCTGGCAGATGGCAAGCTACTCTAGCTATGTCGTGGTGTTTATGTAATCGGTATTGTCAGACGTTGAGCTGGATAGCAGGAAAAGAATTCTTAACTGTTAGAGCAGTACAACAATGGAACTCTGGAGGTGGTGAGCACTCAGACACTGGAAGCATTCAAGAGAAAATTGGACAACCCTCTGTCAAATATTTTTTGATTTGGATTTCAGCATGGAGCAGGGGGGTGTTGTACTGCTCTAACAATTAAGAAGTTTTTCCTGACATTCAGCTGGAATCTGGCTCCCTGTAACTCGAGTCCATCATTACACGTCCTGCACTCTGGGATGATTGAGAACAGATCCTGCCCCTCCTCTCTATGACAGCCTTTCAGGTATTTGGAAAGTGCTACGTATCCTATCACTTCTCAGTTGTCTTTTCTCAAGGCTAAACATGCCTTCCATGTGGTTCTTTACCTTTAAAAATTTGACTATCACGGGGCATCAATTCACATGGAGGACCCCTTCAGAAAAAGGATTGTCCCCCAGCAGCCCTTCAAATAGAGTCCCCCTAAAAGAAACTGAAATGAAACAAAATGAATCCAAAACAAATAAAGCAAAGCAAAAGCCACAACGTGTGCCCGCCCTTTGACTGGTTTACACTAAGGAGGTCAGCGAGCGTTAGCAATCTGGAATGATCCCAAGTCTGAGAGTGGAGCGATGCCCTATTTAGCCTCGCGAAGCTGGGGTCCTCCAGTTCGGCAATAGTTCCGAAGGCCGCTTGTCTTTGTTCATCACGAACATGGAGTCTGGAGTTCGCCGATGAGCCCGAAGCATCCCCCTCCACCCCCATTGCCACCGCCTCTTATCCTGCCCAGCGCCTTGCAGATCCTCTTCTTCAGAGCTGGCTTGCAAGCCTACGCTGCACTGCCAAAGCTCCCTGGCACCCAACCAACCTTTGGACTTTCATTCCTTTGTTTGTGCCACTAAGCAAGCCAAGCAGAGGCTGACGAAACGCCCGCTTTGAAGGGCTGACCCACTGGCAACCTTGCTAGTGACCTGGAAGGATCGCCTCCTTGAAGAAATTCAGGGACTCATTTAATTTGGAGGCTTAGGCTGGATTTGAAGGGAGGGGGGTTCAGAAAAAGAAAGCACTTTTTTTTTCCTCTCCCTTTATTCTCCCCTCCAAGATTTTGAAAATTTATTGATTAGGGTAAACAAGGTTTCTGCTTCATAAGAAGTTGGGATGTCATGATAGATGCCCGCTGTTGAGATGTTATCTTTCTGTTCTACTCCCTCCCTCCCCCTCCAATCAGCATCTAATTGCAGTCAGCCAATCTGGACTCACTGAAATAGTGGCACAGGTGTGAAGACTATCGGGGAAGAATAACAATACTTCCATATTTCTACATTTCATTCAGTGGCTCCCAACCTTGGGTCTCCAGATGTTCACAGAAATCCTCGGCAGCATAGCTAGTCATGAAGGCTTCTGGGGGTTGTAGTCCAAGAACATGTGGGGACCCAAGGTCGGGAACCAATGATCTAATTAGATCAGGTTTCAAGGCCCGGAAAGGTGAGAATGAGTGATGAGCGCGTAGACAGCCCTCCTTGCCACAAGGGTGAGGAATAGGAATGGAAGCACACATTTGTTGAATTGAAACTTGCCTTCCTTCCTCCCTTCCTTCTTTCTTCCCTCCCTCCATCCCTCCCTCCCTTCCTTCCTCGCTCCTTCCCTTCCTTCTTTCCTCCCTCCCTCTCTTCCCTCCTTCCTTCCCTCCCTCCCTCCCTTCTTCCCTCCCTCCCTCCCTTCTTTCCTCCCTCCCTCCATTCTTCCCTTCTTTCCTCGCTCCCTCCCTTCCTTCTTTCTTCCCTCCCTCCATTCCTCCCTCCCTCCCTTCCCTCCTTCCTTCCCTCCCTCCCTTCTCGCTCCTTCCTTCCTTCCTTCTTTCTTCCCTCCCTCTCTTCCCTCCCTCCTTCCCTCCCTCCCTCCCTCCTTCCCCTCCCTCCCTTCTTTCCTCCCTCCCTCCATTCTTCCCTTCTTTCCTCGCTCCCTCCCTTCCTTCTTTCTTCCCTCCCTCCATTCCTCCTTCCATCCCTTGCCTCCTTCCTTCCCTCCCTCCCTTCTCGCTCCTTCCCTTCCTTCTTTCTTCCCTCCCTCTCTTCCCTCCCTCCTTCCTTCCCTCCCTCCCTTCTTCCCTTCCTTCCTCCCTTCCTTCTTTCCTCCCTCCCTCCATCTCTCCCTTCCCTGTTGGCACAATCTAAGACTGTTCCAACAAAGAAAAATGGGAGATGTCTAAAGAAACCAGAATGATTGACTAAAGAACTTTCAACTCAGCTAAGTGTAAAAAAAACATGTACAAGAAATGGAAAAACGGGGAAAGCGCCAAAGAGGAATACAAGCAACTAGCTAGTACATATGGGGGGGGGGATGGTAAGAAAAGTTAAAGCACAGCACAAACTTAGGCTTGCTAGAGAGATTAAAGATAATAAAAAAGGATTTTTTAAAAACTTATGTCAGCAGTAAAAGGAAAAAGGAGACGATAGGGTCTCTGTGTGGAGATGATGGCCAATTACTAACAGGGGGTGGGGAAAAGGCAGAACTACTCAACACCCTCTTTGCCTCAGTTTTTTCCCAAAAAGGAAAATAGTGCTTAACCTGAGGGATGAAGAACAGGTAAAGTAGTGTGGGAAATGCAGCACAGAATAGGTAGAGAAGTAGTACAGGATCACCTGGCTACCCACAGATGGGAGGAGGGCAAATGTTGTCCCTATCTTCAAAAAAAGGGGGGGGGGAAGAAGATCCAAATAATTATTGCCCCACCAGTCTGACATCAAATCCTGGAAAGATTCTAGAGCAGATCATTAAGCAGACAGTTTGCAATTACTTAGAAAGCAATGCTGTCATTACTAGAAGTCAACAGGGGTTTCTCAAAAACAAATCATGTCAGACTAATTTGATCTCTTTTTTTTGATAGAGTTACAGGGACGTGGTGGCGCTGCAGGCTAAACCACAGAAGCCTGTGCTGCAGGGTCAGAAGACCAGCAGTCATAAGATCGAATCCACACGACGGAGTGAGCGCCCTTTGCTTGTCCTAGCTCCCGCCAACCTAGCGGTTCGAAAGCATGCAAATGCAAGTAGATAAATAGGGGCCACCTCGGTGGGAAGGTAATAGCATTCCGTGTCTAAGTCGCACTGGCCACGTGACCACGGAAGATTGTCTTCAGACAAAACGCTGGCTCTATGGCTTGGAAATGGGGATGAGCACCGCCCCCTAGAGTCGACCACAACTGGACAAAAATTGTCAAGGGGAACCTTTACCTTTACCTTTACAGGCCTGGTGGATGAAGGGAACGTTGTAGATGTAGCATATCTTGATGTCAGTAAGGCCTTCAACAAGGTTCCTCACTATATTCCTGCAAAGATGCTAGGAGAATGTGGGATAGATAGTGCTACTGTTAGGTGGATTTGTGATTGGTTGACTGACCGAACCCAAAGGGTGATCACAAATGGCTCCCCTTTGTCCTGGAAAGAGGTGACGAGTGGGGTGCCCCAGGGTTCTGTTCTGGGTCCCGTGTTATTCAACATCTTTATCAATGACTTGGATTAAGGAATAGAGAGTATGCTGATTAAATTTGCAGATGACACCAAATTGGCAGGGGTTGCTAATTCCCCAGAGGACAGGATTAAAATTCAAAATGACCTTGACAGATTAGAGTCCTGGGCCAAAACTAACAAAATGAACTTCAACAGGTAGAAATGTAAGGTCCTACACCTAGGCAGAAAACATGAACTGCACAGATATAGGATGGAGGACACCTGGCTAGACAACAGTACCTGTGAAAGGGATCTATGAATCTTATGAATCTTGGTAGACCACAAGCTGAACGTGAGTCAGCAGTGTGATGCAGCTGCCAAGAAAGCCAATGCGATTCTTGGTTGCATCAATAGGAGCCTAGTGTCTAGATCAAGAGAAGTGATAGTACCACTCTATTCTGCTCTGGTCAGACCCCACCTGGAGTATTGTGTCCAGTTCTGGGCACCTCAATTCAAAAAGGATGTTGACAACCTGTAAGGTGTCCAGAGGAGGGTGACTAAAATGATTAAAGGTCTCGAAGCCATGTCCTACGAGTATGAGGAACAGCTTAGGGAACTGGGAATGTTTAGCCTTACAAAAAGAACGCTGAGAGGGGACATGACAGCCATGTTTAAATGTTTGAAAGGATGTCATGTTGAAGAGGGGACAGGTTTGTTTTCCAGGGCTCCAGAGACTAGGACACGGAGCAATGGTTTCAAACTACAGGAAAAGAGATTCCCTCTGACCATTAGGAAGAACTTCCTGACGGTCAGAGCTGTCTGGCAGTGGAATAGGTTGCCTCGAAGGGTGGTGGAGTCTCCTTCTTTGGAGATTGTTAAGCAGAGGCTGGATGGTCATATGTTGGGAGTACTTCGATGAATGTTCCCACATGGTGAGGGGTTGGGCTGGATGGCCGCAGCGGTCTCTTCCAACTCTATGACTCTATGACTCTCTCCCTTCCTTCCTTCCACCCTCCTTCTCTCCCTCCCTCCCTCCCTCCCTCCCTCCCTCCCTCCCTCCCTCTCTCCCTCCTTCCTTCCTTCCTTCCTTCCTTCCTTCCTTCCTTCCTTCCTTCCTTCCTTCCTTCCTTCCTTCCTTCCTTCCTTCCTTCCTTCCTTCCTTCCTTCCTTCCTTCCTTCCTTCCTCCCTCCCTCCCTCCCTCCCTCCCTCCTTCCTTCCTTCCTTCCTTCCTTCCTTCCTTCCTTCCTTCCTTCCTTCCTTCCTTCCTTCCTTCCTTCCTTCCTTCCTTCCTTCCTTCCTTTGCCAATGAGCTTTGAGCTGGCAGGATTAATTCTTTCAATATACAAAGGTGCCAATATGGCATGATTCCATATACAGAGGCTTTAATTCAATTTCACGTATGGATAAAGAGGTTGGACATGACTTAACAACTAAACAACAACAAAGAGGGAGGAGTTACACTAATCATCCCCATATTAAACTGAGGACTTGTCTACATGTCATTTCTGGAGTCCGCAAGATCAGGCTAAACGGAATCAGTAGCTGGTCCACTATGCCATTTGGTGTGATCCTTACATTCAAATGGTATACAGACCTCAAGCAACCTTATTTGGCCTGCTGTCAGTTTGCTAATATCATGAAGGAATTGAAGAAGAGAGCCACTTCAGGATATTGGCAAATTAGAAACTTCCTCAGCTCCATGGAAGGTCCAAGACAGGGATTTTTAAAAAGTGTATCCAGGCAGTACATAAGCACTGCATCACTTAAAATGGGGGGGAAAAAAAAGCTAAATGGGAAACTTTTTCCTGGAAGCAGGAGACAGGAGGGGACAATGAGAGAGATTTTTATTTGCTTTTCTATTCCAGTCAAGAGCCAGGCAAGAAAACATGCACAAAAATCCCCTCATTGCCCCCTCTTATTTCCAGGAGGAAGTTTCCAGTTTAACTTTTTTTTAAAGTGATGTAGTACATATGTGCTGCTCTAATACACTGCAGACCACACAGCGGGCTAGGCATCCCTGTACTCAATTTCCTAGTCTCCCTCTGCTGTCCTAATGTTGCTTTTCTTGGCAGATTGTGAGAATTATTGGCATACAAACTTCTTGTCATGCAGTAGAAAAAGTTCAGGGACCTACACAGGAGAATTAGCTTCAAGTCTCCCCTCAGTAGACCACTCCTGATTGCTTTGCTCTCCTCGACTGGCACTTACTGTCTCAATAATTAACTCAAAGACACTGGTAGGAGGAAAGAATAAAATGTTCCGTTTACTCACAGTTCTTCATAGATCAAAGTAAACAGCATTCTGTAGGAAAATGTGAATTGGTTATATGAACAGAGCTCAACTGAGTAACTAGCTTTCTGAATGAATGACTGAACGGAATACTTCTGACTCTCTGACAGACTACCATTGCTCTAACTGTCTTCAGATTCTCTGACTAAAAAGACCAGGAAAAGAAGGGTTAAATTGAGAGGCATGACTTTCCAAATTTTTTAGGCAGAGAGGGAACAATTGGCCGCTACTGGATGGATTCGCAGTCAGCCCTGTCCAGAAAGGTCCCTCTTAGCCAAAACCTCTTAAAGTCAACCCATGGGGGTTGCAAGAATTCCAACAGCATTCAAGCTGGCAGTTCATCCGGAGGTGGGCCGTCCTCTTCTCAGACTGTCCCATTATTGGCACTGGATGATGGCAATCGCGTCCCCGTCCGTATGATGAAGATGATAGAAAACAGCCCATTCCCAATTTTCCATGGAGCAATCTTAAAGCTTGCTTTGCTTCAGAAATGTCTTGCCATAACTGCACCTTGTCTTTGAAATGAAGGGGGGGGGGGGGGAAACAACAACAGAATTCCACAACTGGTTTCACGGAAAATAAAAACAAACTGAAGAAAGGATGGGGGGAAAGGGTGAACCAAATCTCCCCCCGGGGCCAGCTTCTGGCGGCAAACCGTTTCCCTAGAACTGTGTCCAAGAATAATCTAGTAAAAATGTGGACAGAGAACCATCGACCTCGGCTTTCCCCAAAACATATGCAGCTCTGATCGGTCTGGAATTTCAAGAAAAACAAGGTCTTGAACCCTAATCCTCAGACACATAACAAAGCACACTTCACAGCTGCGATGCACGGCAGCTATCAGCTCGGAGGCCTGAGTGGGTCCCCTGACAATGCCTCTTTTATCACCCAGAGGACAAATATCTAGACAGCAATATTTTCTGCATGAATGCGCCGAGCATCTCCAACAACTCTTGACTGAAAGGGAAAACTCAGCCCAGACTGTTTGCTGAATGATCATTTTAATTTACGACTCGATGTAAATCTAAATGAACTGACACCCGGGCTCGGGACGGACAAAAAAAACAATCATCATGAGAAAGAAAGAAAGAAAGAAAGAAAGAAAGAAAGAAAGAAAGAAAGAAAGAAAGAAAGAAAGAAAGAAAGAAAGAAAGAAAGAAAGAAAGAAAGAAAGAAAGAAAGAAAGAAAGAAAGCTAATATTGCAAAATCATTACTGTAATGTTGTGTCGGTACCTCACGAGAAAGAGGGAGGTGGAGCATTTCTGCAATTCGATTTCCATAATAAGTCTTGTAATTTGTTTGTTTGTTTATTTATTTATTTCCCATGGCTGATTTATTAAACTGTGGGGACAATGGAAGACCATCGAGGGTGGCTCGATTTGAAAACATTTCATTACATCTAATCGCAAACGGCGTTATCTCCAAAGGCAAAATAAAAAACAAAAAAACTATCTGGGACTAGACAAGACGCTTGCAGCTGAAAAAATGGGGGTGTGAGGGGAGCTTTAAAAAGGCCGGTGAATTGACATGAAGGCCGAAATTCAATCTCAGTTATTCGGTGTTGCAAATAATCTTGGTGGGAACAATATATTGAGGTGGGGTGGGTAACACATATAATCCATTATACTTGTCTCGACCAGCAGAATTAGACCTCAGATAGCATCTTTATGTGGGGGATGTAAAAAAGAAAGTGGAACATATTTACACATGTGGTGGACTTGTGAAATGAGGAGGAATGAATGGTTAATTTTAAAGAGATTATGGCTATTACGGGTATTGATGTACAAATGTGTCCAAGGATAACTTTGTTGAATACCGTTAATAGCAACCAACTAAAATGGGAAGGATGGGGTGTGGTGGTGCAGCGGGTTAAACCACCGAAGCCTCTGTACTGCAAGGTCAGAAGACCAGCAGTCGTAAGATTGAATCCATGTGACGGAGTGAGCTCCCGTCGCTTGTCCCAGCTCCTCCCAACCTAGCAGTTCGAAAGCATGTAAAAATGCAAGTAGATAAATAGGTACCACCTCAGTGGGAAGGTAATGGCGTTCCATGTCTAGTCGCCCTGGCCACGTGACTACAGAAACTGTCTATGGACAAACTCTGGCTCTACGGCTTGGAAACGGGGATGAGCACCATGCCCTAGAGTCGGACACGACTGGACTAAATGTCAAGTGGAACCTTTACCTTTAAAATGGGAAGAAAAGGAATTATTATTATTATGGCAATGGTGGCAAGGCTGTTGTTTGCAAGGAACTTGAAAAAGAATAATCAACTTAACATGGACGAATGGTATGAAGAAATGTGGACTATGGCTATTAATGATGAACATATGAAATTAAGATTTTAAAGATATATGGGTGATATATGGGTGATTTTAAAGATATATGGGTGTTTGTGTTTGAGAAAGGGAAAAGTTATGCCTCTGGACAAGAATCATTATATTTCTGGAGGGAAACAGGGCAGCTATAAAGTATAAAGTAGAATAAATAAGAGAAATAAGAGGGTGTTGGGGAGCACAAGATGGAACCCGTATGTTATATTTCGTGTTTGTTTGGGTTTTTTTAGTTGATATGTTCCTTTTCTGATTTTTTTTTAAAAAAATTTTGATGTTCTGTTTTTGGTTGTTTTATTATTGTTGTATAAATCAATCAATAAAAAAATAGACCTAAATTGTAATAAAAATGTCAAGCACCGGGAGTGGGGAAAACAGTCTAAATCTTTGTGCTTAAAAAAGAAACAATGAAAAGTTTTTGTGTTGTAGAGGTTATGATTTTGCTAGACAGTGAAATACATCTGCAGGTAATGTTTGGTCCCTGATCCAACCCTTTTGTTGTTAATTTATTGCTGCTGCCGCATCATGATTTAACTTTGTGAAAGCATGTATCGATCTTGTTATTTAAGGAAGTTATGCCTCCTTTTATAGGGTTTTTTTTTTTAAAAAAAAGATCCTAAAGGGTTTATGAAAGTACTCAAGGCAACACTTAAGAGTATCGTGATTGCTAAATTGGGATCTTTTATCACTGAGCACTAATTGGCACCTTCCAAACGGGAGCATCTCACCAAGGGCATCCTCTTCCAATGGGTGTGTGCCATAGTGCAAAATGCTGCCCCCTTTAGAAAGGAAAAACAAAAATAAACCATGAGTTCAGGAGGAGCAGAAAACAAAGAGGAAAATCATGGAAAAAAAGTACTGTACTGGGATAAAGAAAACGTTATATGGATGGTGGGGAGAATACTGATAACACCCATGCAGAGCAATGTGGAAAGTGTACAAGACCTGAACTCAATATCTTAATTTCCCAAGTCATTCACAAACAACAAAGGTTTCCAGTTCCTGGGGGTCTTCTATCTCTTGCTTGCAATGACAAGAGTAACAGGAACCTGGTGTAATCCAACAAGATTCCAGAAGATTTAGACCCACCTCACAAAATCAGTGACTTCATTATCTCTCTCAGTCAGAAGGCTTTCAAACTGTAAGGAAGAAATGGACCCCATGTTGCAGGATGATGATCAGCTCTAAGGACTGCAGAGCATGGCCTTATAAGGATATAAATCCCTGCTTGTCTTGTTCTCTCACACATGAGAATGAGATACTGCAGCATTTTTGCCTCTGCTCGAAAAGATTTTAAGGAATTGTCTGTGTTCTCGTTAGAGTCCGCACAATGCCAAGAATTATATTTCTATAACTCTATAATATTTTTGTGTGCATGTAGTGCCAAAGAGTGCCATACTGTTTAAGGTCTACCCGTGTCACTTGTGAGAGCCAGGAGGTGAGGCTGAGGAGCCTTACGCCGAAGGAGGCCCGGAAGGAAAAGACAAGAAATCGGGCCTTCTCGGCGGTGGCTCCTCGCCTCTGGAATGACTTACCCCCTGATATTCGCGGGGCTCCCTCGCTGGGTATCTTTAAGAATCAATTAAAGACATGGATGTTTCGGTAGGCCTTCCCATCAGATAATTACTGACGCCTTTTCTTTCTGCTTCTATTGTTTCTCTTACTCTGTGTATGGCTTTTATTATTTAAATTGTATATTTTTATTGTACTTTTTATGATTGTTAGCCGCCTAGAGTGGTCCTGACCTGACCAGATAGGCGGGATATAAATAAAATAAATAAATAATAAAATAAATAAATGAAGAATAATGGGCTCAAGCTACAGGAAGACAGATTTAGACTGAATATCAAGAAAAACTTATCTGTAAGAGCAGTATGACAATGGAACCAATTACAGTGGTGCCTCGCACGACGATTGCCTCGTGGGGCGAAAAACCCACAAGATGATTGGTTTTCGCGATCTCTATGGTGCTTTGCAAGACAGTTTTTTCTATGACCCTGCTTCGCAAGATGCTATTTTTTTTGGAGACCGATGCTTCACAAGACAAATAAATTTTGATCATTGAAATGCAAGACAATTTTTTTAACAAGACGACGATTTTCGCGGAATGAATTAAAATCATCTTGCGAGGCACCACTGTACCTCAGGACATTGGGAGCGCTCCAACGCTGGAGCCATTCAATCGGGCAATCATCTGTCAGATCTGCTTTGGTTTGGATTCCTGCATCGAGTAGGTGGTTGGACTTGATGGCCTTATAGGCCCCTTCCAACTCAATTACTGTATTTTATGAGTCTATGGTTCTATGACAATACAGGGCTCCCCTGAATGTTCTGATGTTTATGGGGCCTGGCATCTTTATTTTCATTCCTTTACTCCTGGGCCACACCACTGATCCCTGCTTGGCTATCAGATTTTTGTCTTTTGTCAGTTCCGTTATATCATACGGATGTTCTGCAATGTGGCTGTAACAGATTCTGCTACTGTATCACACATTTCAGGATGCACGAGAGTCAGCAGCCCTACCTAAGTTGATAATCTCTTCCCTCAAATCTGGTCCAGCGTACACTTCAATCCATCCCAGTTAATTCTTCTCTGATGCTGGTTAAAGAATGGAAGCAGACCAGGAGAGCCTGTGAAAAATGCATTTCATGGAGGGGAAAGGTGGACCCATTCGTGACACATTAGGATGGGCCTGTTATTTTTTGAGCTTTTAAAGGTCAGTTGCAGCAAAAGGCAATGATTTATTTTATTTTATTTATTGCAAAAAAGAATGTCATCAGAGGCAGACACTGGGAGAAGACTCTCTTTCCTGGTCTTACAGAATTCAGGTCATCTGTCCACCATGGAGTTCTGGGACATTTTAAAGTTCAACAATGTTGTTTTCAAGATGGACAACATGTTTGCCATGACAAGGGAAGGATGTTCATTCCCTGTTGAACAATGAACTATCTTTTGTTTTGTTCTGGTCACTGCATCTGGCAAATGACACTGTACAGCTGGAGAAGGTGCAGAAAGGGCAACCGCAATGATCAAGGGCATGGAATAAGCCCTCTTTGAGACCCTGTTCGGGGTTGTGTTATTTGGAGGAAAAATGAGTAGAGGAAAATATGGTAGGGTGGGAAAAAGAGAAGTGAGAAGCTTTCCTGTCTCTGTCGTAGTACCAGAACCAACTCAGTATGAAACAAGACATCTACCGAATTGTCGGTTCACACACATATAGGTACAACTGCAGGTTACAGTGCAATGAGGAGTATCAATGTCTCCCATCTTGAGTAGCTTTAAAAGGGAACTATGAGAACTCAGTGGCAACTAGTCAGGATGGCTATGATTTGCCTCGAGAATTATGAGCATTAAGCTGCTAAGAAAAGTAAGATGAAGTTTCCTCCTATAGGGGAAGAAACAGGCTGCTAGTAAGTGGAGCTGTTGTAATAGCCCCAAAGCAACTTTCTGAAAGGGGATGTAGTATAAATATGTTAGAATATTATATTGTGCAACTCAGCATGTACAGTATATATATGTGTGTGTGTGTATATGAAAATGACTGAGATGTGTAAGAACCCTGTAACCAATCGGAATCTGTCTGATGTTAGCCAATGGGTTTTTGAAGGGTTTAACTACCAGAGAGAAGAAATAATAGTTGGGATGAGGCTTTGCCCTCCCACCCCAGAAATAACGAGGCAAGACACAGATTGTTGGATTAAAACTTATCCCACAACTTCATTAACAATTTAAATTGTATCCCCCCCAAATACAAGGGGGCCTACCGCAGTGTGAGTTCTGTCTGGATAATCGTAGATTTCTGGACACTTCCTAGAGCAGGGCGAGATCCTGTTACTAATTGTGTTGAACAGCACGCCTTCAGTTGCTCTATGAAATGGTACTCCCCCAACCAGCTCTTCCTATCGAGCCTCATGACCCTAAATGGGCAGCTGGCAGGGAGTTCCTTCCCTAGAAGACACCTCTCACCTGCTAGTTGATAGGCTAGACCTGCCAGTGAGATGTCCTAATTTTGGGCAACCCTGGGCCAACATGAACTCACCCCTACTTTTCCCATCGCACTACCCACTATGGCTAGTGGCTATTGATATGCCCCAAGCCTGCCACACAAGCCGAAAATATCAGCTCTAAGGCCCCCTTGTAGGTCCTTAAGAGGCCCATGCCCAACTCCAATAAGTGCACACTGTCGCTCCAATATAATTTGGGCTGGCGACTCACAATCTCAGGATGCAAGATCATAGATCCCAACCCCGCTCTCATTGCCCGGTAACCTTCTCGATTTACACCATGCCGTTCCCTGCCTATCCTACTAGGCTTGCAGTCCGCTTGCCAAGCCCTCCGTGGGATCATAGTGGACCAAATCCGTGTCAGTCGTCCCACTCAGTGGTTGGTCCTGGGACTGGTCCGTTGTCATCACCCTGCCTTCCTGCGTGCCTTCCACCTGAGTTCCAGTGGCCGTGTTTGAGGAACTGCCTTCTTCAGAAACCACTTCAGCCGTCACTGGACCTGTAGAACACTCCTTCTCCAAAAGAGCAATTCGAGACATCATCACCTCACCCAAGTGCTTGAGCTTGGCCATCTTACAGGCTGTAGACTTCCTTCTTGATCTCCTGGGCATGGCAGCTCTAGAAGCCTCCCTGGCAAGGTCCCTTTTTCTCTCCAATTCACTCAACTTAGCCATAATAGCACTATAGTCGGGCCAGTCTTCTTTCTCCGATGAAGAAATGGCAGGTGCTGCTCTGGGTGGAGCCTTGCGTTTAGCAGGCTCTTATCCCTTCTTATCACCTTGCCCTTTTTTGGAGCCCATAATAGCTGGATTTGCTGCTATTTCTTTATTTATTTGTTATTTCTTATTGTTACTATATTCAATGTTATTCTATTCCAGCTTAACTACTTATAAATATTTTATTTATTTATTTATTAATAAACTTTATGCTATGTAATTATTTGTTTATGGCTAAAATATAATCAAATCAAAAGTACATCCAAACTGTTTGTCAGCAGGAGACACAACACCAGCCTATCTGCCTTACTAACACTTTTTTTGTAGTACCTAAGGAACAACCGTAGGTACTTCGGTACATGTGGTGGCGCTGCGGGTTAAACCGCAGAAGCCTCTGTGCTGCAAGGTCGGAAAACCAGCTGTCGTAAGATTGAATCCATGTGACGGAGTCAGCGCCCGTCGCTTGTCCCAGCTCCTGCCAACCTAGCAATTCGAAAGTATGTAAAAATGCAAGTAGATAAATAGGAACCACCTCGGTGGGAAGGTAATGGCATTCTGTGTCTAGTCGTGCTGGCCACGTGACCACGGAAACTGTCTATGGACAAACTCTGGCTCTACGGCTTGGAGACGGGGATGAGCACTACGCCCTAGAGTCGGACACAATTGGATTAAATGTCAAGGGGAGCCTAAGGAACAACCTGCAGGTGGTGCCATGCCCACCCACTGCCTTTGTTAAGCTCTCCTCTCCCCCCCCCTTTTTTTAAAAAATTGCAATGCCTCTGAAAGGACTACCAGGTGGTGCTGTTACTTAACTAAAATTTACTGGCCCTCAGAGGCAATGAAAAGGGAAGGAAACAATAAAGTCAAACCAGCCCAATTTAAAAATTCATAAGAGAATAAAGGGGGCTGGGATGCGAGGGGGGGCACACAGCTACCAGACCACAACCAAAACTGTAGAGAACAATTAATAAACCCAATCTAAGAACAAGCCCTACCACCTTGCTTAGTTCTCTCTTCTTTCTATTTATTTTACTTTTATTTATATTTTGTTTATATATTTATATATATTTATATTTTATTTACTTTTATTTATTTATATTACTTTTTACTATATAATTAAATTATTCCTGCAAGCACACAACACAAACACAATAAACAAAACAATACAGAAAAAAACAAACTCCCCCTCCCAGCTAAAAAGCCTGAGGGGGGTAGAGAATATTTTTAGCACCCCCCTTTGCACCCCAAATGGAAGCTAGCCCACTAATCAACATCCACAATCAATAAAAAAAAGTAAAGAAACTGAACGAGATCAAAGTCATTCACTCCAAAGAACAGCAACATGTGGGGGGTCGCCTCCAGAGAAAGCTGCCACATGCGAGAAATCGAAAGAAAGTTTGAAGTGGCTGCACGCTCACTCAACTGGCAAAAGAGGCTGAGCCAAAGAAACGGGGCCTTTTTGAAAGCTCCGTCCTCCCTCCCCTCCGAAAGCCGCATCACCGTTGTGATGCCACTTTCTGAGCGGGAGGGCAAAGGATCCCTGCCACGGCAGCAGAGCGCAAAGGCAGAACAGACATGTTCCACTCGTTCTGCTTGTCTGTTAGCATGAAATTTATCTGTTGAGCAGCAGAGTGTTTTTTCAGTTATGATCTCTGCTATAAATACAGTCGTGCCCCACTGGACTATTACCCCGCTCTATGACGAATCCGCTTTACGTTGATGTTTTTGAGATCGCTTTTGTGATCGCAAAACGATGTTTTAAATAGGGTTTTTTTTGCTGCGCGATGATCGGTTCCCTGCTTTGGGTTTCAAAATGGCTGCCTGTTGAAGAAAATGCCCCCCCGCTGTTTTCTAGGATGGATTCCTCACTTTACAGGCACCGAAAATGGCCACCGTATGGAGGATCTTTGCTGGACGAGCAGGCATTCAGCCCGTTGGAATGCATTGAACAGTTCTCAATGGGTTTCAATGGGGTTTTTTATTTTGTTTGACGACGTTTTCGCTCTACAGAGATTTCGCTGGAACGAATTAACGTCATCAAGTGAGACAGCACCGTATGTTATTAAGGAAGCTATTAGGAAACTCTTATGAGTCTGTAAAGCACAAAATGTTCAAGTAGTCAGGAAGGAAGGAAGGAAGGAAGGAAGGAAGGAAGGAAGGAAGGAAGGAAGGAAGGAAGGAAGGAAGGAAGGAAGGAAGGAAGGAAGGAAGGATGCGGACAGAGAGCCAATCGTATGAGGAATGTAAGACATACTAAAGGTCTATAATTGTGTAAACATTTGGCACTGGGAGAAGAGGTTCATGTTTAAACAGTGAAGCTCATCAATTCTTATTGCAGCTTTTTCAAAGTTTATGGCCTATCGAAAGATGTGGAACCAATAGCAGGGTTATTCAAATGTCTCAGAATTCACATTAGATCCCATTCTCTTTCACTTTGGTACAATATGTGGAGCCTTTGTTCTTGTTTATTTTTACTGGTCCGGTTAAAATATCTGAAGCGTACGTTTGAAGTGTGAGCGGAAGTCTCCTGCCTTTGTTTGGATACAATCCTCAGAAAGGAAGGGGCTTCCTTGGCAAATGGCAAGCAAAAAAAAGAGAAAAAAAGAAACAAAGAATGAAGGGGGGGGGAGGGGAAATAAGAGCCAGTTCAGGGAAATGAGAAATTTTCAGAAGCACGGACGTATGCGTGATGGTAGTGGAGCGCGTTGGAGGCAAACATATGGTTTAAATGCTCCAGCCTATTTCAGTTCAAGCTGAGAGAGTTGAGGACGGTTGGTTTGGAGATCCACTTCGCTGCTCACTCCTACTGTGCCTGCCTACTAATTGCATCTCATGTTTGTCAATCAAATATTTGCAATTAACAAAAAAATATTCCCTTAAGAGATGTAGAGCCGAGGCTGGCTAAGCAGCCACTGCCTTTCTGTTCGACGCTGTACCGGGAAGAAGGGGAGGGGTGGAATCCCACGGTGATCATAAGTTCATGAAAATATTCTGTTGCTGATGACACTTCTTGAAATTTCCAGTCAAAACATTAACGAGGAGAAAAAGAGTTGCGCAGGGGCTTGTCGGAATGATCTCTCCCCCCCCTTCCTTTCTTTCAAAAAAGAGAAACTTTGATCTCCAAGTTTCTGACCCATTTTCCACCTCAGAAGCTTCAATCTCCGCAAATGTCTAGCACTTTATTTTTCAGTGCCCAAGGAGAAGAGTTGCTTGGGCTTTTATTTAACTCCAATTTAACTAATCCTGTAAAGCCCAACCCGACTGTAACAAGCAAGCGAGCGCTTGGAAGGAAGCAGATTGGAATAATTAGGCTGATGGGAGGTTGAAGGAAGCAATATATCCTCAAAAGCTGGGAAATACCATTCATATTCTAGGTACTGGAGAACGTCCATATGTAATCCAGAAACTGAAAAGAGGGAGAGCATTCTCCCACCCTGGTGTCCTCAGTCAGAAAGTATCCACAGGAAAGAACTAATAATTCAACATAAAATTTCTCCATCTTTCTCTCTTGTTGTTGAAGTCTATTCCAGTGGTTCTGGGTTCTTGGGTTACTCAGGAGTTTTGGACTGCAACTCCCAGAAGCCTTCACCACCAGCTGTCCTGACTGGGGTTTCTGGGAGCTGCAGTTCAAAAGCATCCGAGTAACAAAGGTTAAGAACCACTGGTCTAGTCAACCAACCTCAGTGGTCCACCAACTTCATAGGAGGCATGCCTTCTTCTTCAACCCCAAGCTGACATTCTCTATACCTGAACAGTTTTTATTTCACATGAAACAGCTAGGACGGTATCCTGTTGGGCCGGTCTGCCTGTGCTACAGGAATGATGTCATCAGCAGTGATGGATTCCTTTTATGACCGCAGAATGCACGCAACTTTGTTGGTAGTTCATAGAATCACCACCTCCTAAGTAATTGGTTCTGTTGTCGTACTGCTCTATCGGTCAAGAAGTTTTTCCTGATATTCAGCCTAAATGTGGGTTCCTGTAAAGTTGAGCCCATTATTATGTGCCCCACACTATGGGATGATTGAGAATTGATCCTGTCTCTCCTCTGAATGACTGCCTTTGTGGTGGTGGTTGTTACATGCTATCAAGTCACTTCCAACCTTTAATGACCCTCTATAAAGGAAGCAGTGGTCTTGAGTTTCCAAGACGGTGCTCAGTAAACTTGGAAACTGATTTTTGTTTGATTTTTTTGTCTCTGTATACTTGCCATTGTTAGCTTTAAATACTGTATTTTAACTATGTAAGCTGCCAAAGAAGGGCAGTGCCAAAGAATGTTCCAAATACTGTACAATTGCACTCATTTCACACACTAGCAAGGTTATGCTCAAAATCCTCCAAGGTAGGCTTCAGCAGTATGTGGACCGAGAACTCCCAGAAGTACAAGCTGGATTCCAAAGGGGCAGAGGAACTCGAGACCAAATTGCTAACATGCGCTGGATTATGGAGAAAGCCAGAGAGTTCCAGAAAAACATCTACTTCTGCTTCATGGACTATGCAAACGCCTTTGACTGTGTGGACCACAGCAAACTATGGTAAATCCTTCTTATAAAAGACCCTGATGTTGGGAAAGTGTGAAGGCAAGGGGACGACAGAGGATAAGATGGTTGTACAGTGTCATCAAAGCAACCAACATGAATTTGACACAACTACAGGAGGCAGTGGAAGATAGGAGGGCCTGGCATGGTCTGGTCCATGGGGTCACGAAGAGTCGGACACGACTAAACGACGACGAAGCTGCCTTGGGTCCTTTTCAAGGAGAAAGGCGGGTGAAAAATATTTTATCAATCAATCAATCAATCAATCAATCAATCAATCAATCAATCAATCAATCAATCAATCAATCAATCAATCAATCAATCTATCTATCTATCTATCTATCTATCTATCTATCTATCTATCTATCTATCTATCTATCTATCTATCTATAGTGTGCGGTGTTTGTTTTGGTAAATTCATATTAAAAGCAACCTGAAACAAAACAATCCTCCTCTTTACTTAACCTAGATGAATATTCTTAGAATCATGGGTCTTGGTGGGAATATTAATCCCACTCCCCCCTTCAAACAGACCATGTTCAACACAAATGTAAAGTACAACTTGAGTTTCAACCCGAGAATTCCTGAAAGCAGCTGCTAACAATGTCAGTGTCCGTGAAACAAATCAGCACCATGGCTTTCCCGCAGCTTCTAATTCCCTGGCAAAAGCAAGATGAAGCTGAGCCCTCCGAACAATCCAGCCGTCCCCCCTGATTGTCTGTCCCTTTATCCTGAAAGGAAGCAAATCTCATCCCGAGAAACGTAAGCCAGTGGAGCACAAAGAAGCAAGACAGCTGAGCGGGGGCCTTTTTCTCACAGATAACCACTCCAGCGGCCCGTCCTGGACCTGGGCGCCATTGACAAAGAGAAAAGAAGGCACGCATTGGCATGGGGATCGCCCGGCTGCCCAGGTGTCTCTCCACGTGGTCATTGGTGTGCCCATGGAAAGTGGAACAGATAAAGGGGAAATCGCAAAGCTGGTCAATGCAGATAGCAGTGAACGAAAGTTGGCCTCCACTCGTGACAAAATAGTATGTTATGAGGGAGTGTGTAAGAAAAATAAAATAAACAGAGGCAAATGCATTATTCCTCTATGAATATCCACAAATGATTCGGGTTGAGCCTGTGTCAGAATTGTTGCATACAAGCTGAGATCTTCAAGAAAGAAACTGTCTTGTATTGAACGGTATTGTTTATATGCATTTTCTTGGTCATTCGTTTGTCCAGCGATTCCTTGACGATTTTTTGCTTTGTTTTATTGTATTCGGTCCTCTGTTTTTGAGGATTGTTTGGCATGTAACCAATTTCCAAACGTACACAGCAGGAAAGGTCCATAACAAAATTATATGGACCAACAAAAGATCAAGCCTATCCAGGTATTAAGATCTTCGGAGGAGGCCTTTCTCTTGTTTCCACTAACCTCATAGGTGTGTTAGGTGGGGATGTGGGAGAAGGCCTTCTGTGTCGCCACTCCCAGACTGTGGAACTCCCTCCCACTGGAGGCCAGTCCGGCCCCATCTTTGCTGTCCTTCCGCAAACAGGCAAGACCTTTCTCTTCAGGCAGGCTTTCCTTTAAATGATCAATTGCCCAAGGGGATTTTTTTTAAAGGATCATTTTATTCTATGTTTTACTCGCAAGTAAGCTTGCACTTATTATGAGTTAGTTAGCTAGCCTATTGTTTATTTGTTTATTTGTTTATTTGTTTATTTGTACATACATACATACATACATACATACATACATACATACATACATACATACATACATACATACATACATACATACATACATACCCTGGCTTTCACCTTTCTTAAAGAGGACCCAAGGTGGCTGTACATTAAAAGACAATATTTAAAGCTAAAAACACCAAGTATTCAAATATTAAAAATGAACAAATAAACACGACACTGAGAAATGGTGAGGAAGGGCAGCAAAGATGGGGCCAGGCTGTCTTCCAGTGGGAGGGAGTTCCAAAGTCTGGGCGCGACAGCAGAGAAGGCCCTCTCCCAGGTCCTCATCTAACACACTTGTGAAGGTGGTGGGACTGAGAGAAAGTCCTCCTCTGATGAACTTGACACCCAAGCCAGCTCATAATGGGAGACACGGTCTTTGACATAGCTTAGACTCAAGCTGTTTAGAGGTTAGAAGCAGCAGCAGAGTTGGGCATGAACTGGAAAAATAACATTCATGGCTAATAACGAACCACGAACCACCCCCAAACCCTGGAAAAATGAACCAGTTCATCATCATCACTATCAGTAGTAGTCGTAGTTGTAGTAGTCATAGTCATAGTCATTGTTGTAGTAGTAGTTTTATTTATATGCCACATTTCTCCCAACAAGGGACCCAAAGCAGCTCACAAGATTAAAATTCACACAATTAAAAAACACAATAAGTTAAATATGAAAAAACAAATTAAACAAAATATGGTTCAAAATTAAATGAAAAGATTAAAACATGAAAACATGGAAAAGATTAAAATCGTCTGCCAAAATGGAGTTCTGGGATTCAGTTGTAATAGTTAAAAGCCTGCCTGAAGAGATGGGTCTTTAGCTTTTTTGGGAAGGATAACAGGAAAGGGGCCATCCTGATCTCGTAGTTCAGTTCTTGTTGTTCATAGCTCAGTTCTTGTTACATCCACTGGTGGTGAGGTTAAGAATGATAAAACAAAAAGATGTCATGCAATGAAAAAGTGGGGAAAGGGGAATGAAAAGCATCAATGCCTTATAAAGAAGCCTCTGAGCCAGCTCCAGAGGGGATTGACAACTTCACACTCCAATGAAGGCCAAGATCTCTCCTGCATTCTCTAGTGACAGAGGGTGTCTGAGTGAAGTCACCAGGCTACAACAGGTGCGGTGTATGTTTCTTTCAGCTGCAGTACAGATCGAGGAATGTGCACCAGTGTAACTAGCATGTAACCTTAGTTTGCTTTCTTGAATGTTCTTTTTCTTCTTAAAGATGGACTCGGTTATACTATTCAAAGTTACATGTATGTATGCATGTCTGCATACATGTGCAAATACAGATAAAAGTGCCTTCTTATATGAATTCCAACTGGTTAATTTTTGGATGTCTTCTTGTGCTCACCACATTTGGTTTCTCTTGTCTTGTTGGGGGTATCACTGACAAAGTTCATAAAAGTTATCTGCTACTTGTTATTTTTTTCTTCCTTTCTCTGGTTCGGAGATGGGCAAATAATTCTGGCAGAAATAATTCGGATGCTGCTCTGAAAAACTGCCCTTCACCTCAAGTCATAGCTATTTGTGTTTCCCTGTTTAAAGAACCAGAAACACAGATAGCAGCAGAAATATGAACAAGAAGTGGACTGGAGTGTCTCCAAGAGGCCACTGGGCTGGTCGGTCACCGATCTGGGTGTCCTTGTCTGGGCATCAATCATGTTCAGGAGTTAGCCAAATACCAGCGATTATAGGATAATGTGAGAAGACACTTTAAGTATCTCACTGAGTCTGCTTAAGCCATCTCTCTCTCTCTCTGAGACGGATTGCATTGGTCTCACAGAGTTGGGAGGGTTTCTGATTAGCAGGGGATACAAAACACATGCAGTGGTGCCTCGCTTAACGAGCGCACTGTATAACGATGAATCCGCATAGCGATCCCTTTTTCAGGATCACTAATGCGGAGGCATACCGACGGTCGCAATGGGCAAAATTCGCATAGCGACAATCGGTAAGCGTTTCGCTTACCGATCTTTGCTTTGCGATGCCCGCGGATCAACTGTTAGGCAGTTCCAAAATGGCCACCGGAACCCCCGAAATGGCCGCGTGCAGCATTTTCACGCCCTCCCCTCGCTTACCGGAATGGATTAACCTCGCTATGCGAGGCACCATTGTAACTGCAACCTCAAGACACCGTATGAGGAAAGACTCAAAACATTGGACATAGTTAGCCTTGAGACTGAGGGTAGATATGATACCACTTTTAAAACACTTGAGAGCTAGTCCTACAGAGGAGGGGCAGGATCTGTTCTCAGTCATCCCAAAGTCCAGGACATGTAATCATGGACTCAAGCTATAGGAGGGCAGGTTTAGGATGAATATATGAGGAAAGACTTCTTAACTGTTAGATCAGCATGACAATGGAACCAATCACCTTAGGAGGTGGTGAATGCTCCAATACTGGAGTCATTGAAGAGAAAATTAGACAACCATATTTCAGATTTGCTTTGATTTGCATTTCCGCATTGAGTAGCGGGCTGGACTCGGTAGCCTTATAGACTCCTTCCAACTCGATTATTCTATGATTCTATGGTCTGAGCACATTTTTCAAGATGGGAATCACACTCTTCTCTGCTGTCGGAAAAATGTTGCATTTTACCGGACATCAACATCAAGTCAGTGCTAGTGAGTGGGACGCTTCCACCTCTCTCCCCCCCCCCCACAACTTGGCCGTTTTCTTTGTCCCACTCCTGAATACTTGCAATCTCTGTCTGAATTAACTTAGGAACCATCTTTCTGAAGCTGGGGTATTCCTGTGGGCTACAGTTTTTGCTTTTTGTTAATTTATGGCTCAACGGCAATTTTATGGCTACTTGAACTTTTATTTCTCCATAACCTATATAACCAGGGATGAATGGGTTTTGCTACTAGGATAAATGATACCTGAGTTGTAAAATGAGTCATTGGCAGTGCTTCTTTTCCTCTCTTCCCCCCATGGAACTGAAAGTCAGAGAACTGGGATGTGGCTTCTGGATTCTTCAAAAACAGTGTCAAGGCCTTTAGTTCAACAACAGGACTGAAATCCTTCTGCAGAAGTAGTCAGAAGGGCTGGTTTCTGTCAGCTGAGCCTCCTTCCTCACCACAGCTGTCTGCTCAAAATATAAGGTTTCTGAATCCCATTTCTTCCTCATGTTGTAGTGCAGATGTGAAAAATATTTTTTTAAAGAGGACTGCTGGTTGGGAGTTCGATTCCCCTCTTCTGCCTCCTTGACTGGGGCTGGATTCAGTGATCCAGAGGGTCCCTTCCAGCCCTGGAGTTCTAAGGGAAAAAAAAGAGTTTGTTTTTAACGATTTTTTAAAAACTCTCGTCATGCTGAGACGCCTTTTCAAGACTTCCTCCGGCACCATGATTTCTCGATTTCCCATGAAAATAAGTCAATATATTTTGTATTGTATTTTGTTAGGATTAATTTTTACTCTCTTATTTCTGGAGTCACATATATGCTTTTCCCTCATCGGTTATTGGTTTGTTAAATATTGTTTGTTTGTTATGTATGTATTCTCCAGAAAGCTCAAGGTGCTAGTCCACTTTGTCCTCACAATAAGCTTGAGGTAGCCCACCACAAGACAGCATTTATGGCTCAAGGTCTCCCATTGAACTTAAAGACCAAATTGGGGGGGGGGGTTTGAACCCATGACTATTGACTATCCATCCTGTTGGAGTTTTACAGCCTCTCATGCTGCCTGAAGTTTGTTTGACTGGGAGGGACTTTATTGGCTTGGGGTGATTGTCAATACACCCAACACGAACCAATAGTCTCTTCCGGCATCTGAATTCAAAGAGAGCCCTGTCTCTCTGCTGGGTGCTCTTTCCCCTCTTTTTAGCCTGTTGAACTGCTGAATGGCTCAGTAGTTTAAGAGGTTGGGAGTTTGATTCCCCACTGTGCGTCCCTGACAGGGGATGATGATGCATATGGTCTTTTCCAGCTCTGCTGTTCTAAAACGATTGTGATGATGTTGCCAGTTTTTGCTGTTGATCTGTTCACAATTGTAAGTAATGAAATGTTTTTTTTTTATTCTTTCTCCAACAAATGTCTCAAAGTGAGTTAGCGAGACTGTAAGGACAAACAGGGCGACGTGGTAGTGCTGCTGATTAAACCACAAAAGCCTCTCGGCAGCAAGGTCAAAAGATCAGCAGTTCGAATCCATGTGACGGAGTGAGCTCCCGTCACTTGTCCCAGCTCCTGCCAACCTAGGAATTTGAAAGCATGTAAAAATATTAGTAGATAAATAGGTACCACTATGGTGGGAGGGTAACTGCATTCCATGTCTAGTTGCGCTGGCCACGTGACCACAGAAACTGTCTACGGACAAACGCTGGCTCTATGGCTTGGAAACGGGGATGAGCACCGCCCCCGTGAGTTGGACATGATTGGACAATTGTCAAGGGGAACCTTTACCTTTAAGAACAAATTAATGAGAAAGGGGTGGACTATCTTGGGAACTTGGAGCTATTCTCCTCTCTGAGTCTCTGTATTTCTACTGCACAGCTAAAGGAATTTAATCAGAAATTCTGCAGCACCTCCAACATTCACTGGCTGTCACTTTAATGGAACCTCCATTGTGCGGGCATCCACTCTAAAAGACTTCAGAGAAATATTATGAAAAGATGACTAAACATACATGTTTCTGTCCAGCCCCAACCAACAATAAGTTATTTTTCAGCCCTTAGCAACCCCCCATCTGGGCCAGACTGGAGAGGTTTGCCAGCTCCAGTTTGCCAAGGCGATCTGGTTTTGCAAACCACACAACAGCTATAATTAGAACCCCATGTCAAGGTCTAGAAATGTCTGAGCGTTAGAAATGTTAAGCATTAAAAGTGTCTCATCATCTGCAATGTCTGCCAGTCATATGTCAAATATATCTATAGTAGGGTGGAAATGTATACAGAGAAACTTCCAAAGGTTACCATGTGTGTATTCTGTGCTGTCCAGTTGGAACCAATGTATAGCAACCATAACAGGGGCTTTCAAGGTAAGTAAGATATTTCAGGAGTGGTTTTACCAGTCCCACTCCCACAGTCAGTTTCCGTGGCCAGGTGAGGATTCGAACTTTGTTCTCCAGAGTCCTAGTCCATCGCTCGATCCACTGTACCACACTGGGAACCCAAAGTTTACCATAGAGGGCCTTTAAAGAGACTCAAATATTTGAAAGGAAGAAAAAGATGGAGTGGTGATTTAAAGAATGAAACTAGAAGAATTTGTCATTTATTCATTCAAGTTAAACACTAAATAGGTTGAGATATTCTTAGGGGTGTTGTACAAATCCGCCCTGAAATGTGCCAGGCAGGGGGTCTTTGCTAGCCTGAGAGGTAGTTTTATATGCTTTCTTCCTTTTTACTGTAAATTGCAACTTATATTTCTGTAAGCTGGGCCCCTTTATAGGCATCACGCTTTTTCTTTCAACCTCTTCCACATTTTCCTTCATGTCAAATATTTTCCTTCATGTAACATTTATTTTATTTTATTTTTTATTCCGAAGTGTCTCAAAGAAATAATTAAGAGGCTGGGATGAAGTCAACTTGCCCACCCAAGGGTGGGGAAGGGGGGGGGGAAAGTGTTTGTGTGGGTGGGGAGTCAATTCTGGAGATGATCGAACCAAAACCCAAACATTTGCGAATCCGCCAAAGTGTCAGAGTGCGAAGGCTCAATTGCAGAACTTACGAACACGCTGCTTGCACTGGATCATAACAAAAAAAAAATCTGGGTTCTTCAAAAGCTCACCTTTAGTTTTCAAACACAAGGCATGTGTTTCTTGGCTTGTTGACACTGCATCACACTAAGCTACACTCTCAGCAGAATCATACTCTGTTGCTTTTGTTCAAAAGTGCCAGGGAAAAAAACAGGTGTCTAAAAGACAAAAATCATGGCTACAGAAGAACAACACAGCTATAGCACTGACAACGGAGAAATTCAACCGGTTAGAGATTTTGTATTCTTTGGCGCAATCATCAACCCAATGAAGACGGCATCCGAGAAATCAAAAGACTGAGACTCAGAAGGGCAGCAATGAAGGAATTAGAAAAAAAGATTCTCAAGTGTAAAGTGGTGTCACTGGAGACCGAGACCAAGATCATCCACTTTCTTGTCTTTTGGATCGCCACGCCTGGGTGCAAAAGCTGGACAGTGAAAAAAGCTGGCAGGAAAAAGAAATGGTTCATTCAAAACGTGGCGCTGGAAGAGAGCTTTGGGGATACTCTGGATTGCCAGAAAGGTGAAGAAATCATTCCTAGTGCAAACAAACAAACAAGCCTCAGTTATCTCTGGAGGGAAAAATGTGAGGGCAGCAGGAAAAGAGGGAGGCCAAATACAAGGTGGACTGACTCGCTACAGGAAGCCACAGGCTTGCGTTTACAAGAGCTGAGCAGGGCAGTTGAGGACAGGATATTTTGGAGACGGCTCCATGATAGGGGTGCCATAAATTGGAGAAAACTTTACAACAGGCAACAACATCAGCAGGTTAACACTACTATTATCGAAACAACTTGCAACTGGACAATCATGGCTACAGACCTAGATGGTTCATCCTCCTCATTTCATTGCTTCTTTGTTTATTTACTTACAGAATGCCTAAACAAATACATTTCTCTGGGCATTGCATCATATCCATGTGAAAACATCACAGATTCAAGAGAATCAGAATAGAAATAACACAGTAAATATGATATACTGTGTGGTAGGAACGGAAGTTGTGATTATAATTAAATAAAGGCCAGTTGTAGGTTCATTTCTTCTTTCAAGCAAGGAGAAATGGTGAAAACTCCATTTCTGTGCATGCTCAGGTCTTGCCTGCTTTAACTTTTTATTGCTTATTTTTTATTTTGGTGCCTATTGCTTCCAGTTCCCACTTTTCAGAAGGAGTTGGATTCTCTTTGATGGAGACTTTCAAGCAGAGGTTGGATGGTGATCTGTTCATGATAGTGGATTTGCTATATTAGAAGGATTAGGCTAGATGTCCTACCGCACACTTTCCAACTCTGCAGTCTTCTGATGCTATCATGTTCGGACACCCAGAGACAGAAAAGGAGTGAATATATTCCTAAATATATGCCTAGATATATGCCTAAATATACTGCTGGATGGAAATGTTATTCCAGGTTGTCAAGCTGCTGCCAACTTATGGCAACCCTAAGAGAGTTTTTTTTTTAATGGTATGTGAGATGTTTGAAGAGTTTCTAGCCTCCAATGAGTTTCCATGGCTGAACAGGGATTTGAACTCAAGTCTCCTGGGTGTTCCACCAATCTGAATCAAGTCAACCCAGTTTAGCCATTTACAGTGGTACCTCGCTAGACGACAACCTCACAAAATGATGAATCCGCATGACGATGAGGTTTTTGCAATCGCTATAGCGATTCGCAAAACAGTGATTCCAATGGGCGATTTTTGCTGGACAATGATTTGGTCCGTGCTTCGTGGACCATTTTTTCGCAAGATGACAATTTTTACAGCTGATCGGCGGCTTCGCAAAATGGCTGCCCTATGGGCGATCTTCGCAAAACAATGACAATTTTTCCCCATTAGAACGCATTAAATGGGTTTCAATGCATTCCAATGGGGAAACTGCTTTTGCAAGACGATGATTTTGCTAAAAAGCGATTTCAATGGGATGGATTATCGTCGTCATGCAGGCCACCACTGTACACTTCAGCAAAATCTGCCGCACAGTCCTCATTGCTGCTCCTAATACTAATGTTGTTGTTGTTGCTGTTACATGCTATCAAGTCAGATCATACTATAGGGACCCTAGTCAGGATTTCAAGGTAAGTGAAGTATTTAAGGAGTGGTTTTACCAGTTCCACTCCCCCAGTCCATTTCCTGTAGTTTGTCTGTCAACAATACGACACTGGGTATCCTACTGGCGCCTTTATTATCAAACAAACAAACAAACAAACAAAAAATTCAGTCGACATGGCCAAACAGACTTGGAAAACCGTGAAATGTTATTAAAGCAGTGAGGACTGCACTCTTAAAACAAACAAACAAACAAACAAAACACAGGTTGATAAATTTGCTTTACTTCGAAATATCATTAACACCAATCACACATTTGACCGTGCCTGCTTCTAAGCTGCAAGAAAAAGAAAAAAGAGGGAGATGCCGATTAAGACCTTTGATATAATGCTATAAACGCTTAACAAAGGTATCTTCTCCCGCGAAGAGCAACTGCAGACAGAAATTGCCCCCTTTCCTGCACCTATTCCGCAAAAAATCAATATTAAAGGACTAGCTGCTTTAACTCTCCCATAGACAGGGTAAGAGTGGAAGGGGAGGGAAGAAAACCACAGCCGTCCTCCGGAGAGTTTAGGTCAATAAGGAATCAATACTGTGGTTGAATCTGCAGAAAGAAAGAAAGAAAGAAAAGACTTCAAACTTGCTACTGTGCTGCCCTATTGTTTCTCTCTGATTCTGAACAGAACCTGGAGTGTTCTCCCTTCAAGGAGCAAAGCAGAAGAGGTCACTCCTGGCTGCATTTGACTGTGGTGTTTATAAATGAAGGCTTTCTGATACGGAGCCCGAGAGCTTTTCAATTACTGGCAGGCAGAGTTAGACTGCAGCACGGCAACTCAAAGACATCAAGGGAAACTCTGAGGAGCTTCTAATGAGGCTTTTAAAAAAGAGAGCATACCTGGTTTATTAATTACACAGCCCTGTTCATCATCCACCCCTTCATCATCTCCCTCTCTGCATGGATTGGAAGGAACTTCTTGGAAATCACCAGCTAATCATATTAATCACCTCCCCAGTAATAAAAGCAACACTATAGAAGCACAGAAACATAGGATGCCGGAGCCTGGAGCTTTCAGCTTGGAGGAAGATGGTGCGGCATGGCCTCTCCCAATTTGAAGAGACCTTTGTCCAGCAGGCCGAGGCAAAGAGGCAGTCCAGAAACCAGAAAAACCAGGGAGCTGGACAGGGGACAGATTGGATTTGTCTTCAGTGTGGAAGGGATGGTCACTCTCGAATTGGCCTTCTCAGCCACACTAGACACTGTTCCAAGACCTCCATACAGAGCACATTACCATAGTCTCTCGAGAGTGGAAGATGGCTAATCCTAGGGTTGGAGGGGGCCTATAAGGCCATTGAGTCAAACCCCATGCTCAGTGCAAGAATCTATATTGAAGTATATCTAGCAGGTCGTTGTCTAATTTTCTCTTGAATCCCTCCAGTGTTGGAGTGATCACCACCTACCATCCAAGGTCAATTGATTCCATCATTGTACTGCTCTAATAGTTAAGAGATTTTTCCTAATATTCAGCTGAAATCTGGTTTCCTGTAAATTGAGCCAATTCTTATGTGTCCTGATTGAGAACAGATCCTGCCTCTCCTCTGTATGACTATCTTTCAAGTACAGTGGTGCCTCGCTTAACAACGATAATCTGTACCAAGAAAATCACTGTTAAGCGAAAACATCATAAAGCAAAATTAAAAAGCCCATTGAAACACATTGAAGACCATTCAGTGCATTCCAATGGGCTGAAAACTCACTGTCCAGCAAAGATCCTGTATAGTGCCTGTATAGTGAGGAATCCATCCCTAAGCACAGCGGGAGCCATTATAAGCCATTATAAGCACCCTGTGGCCATTTTGAAAACCCGACGATCAACTGTTTTTAATCGTCGTAAAGCAAAAATCGGTTCCCAAAGCAGGGAACTGATCATCACTCAGCGAAATTCCCCCATTTAGACCATCGTTTTGCGATCACAAAAAGATCATCGTAAAGCAGATTTGTCGTAATGTGGGGTAATCGTTAAGTGGGGCGCAACTGTATTTGAAAAGTGCTGTCATGTATCCCCTCAGTCTTTTTTTTCCCCAAGACTAAACATGCCCAGTTCTTTTAGCTTTCCTCATACGGCTTAGTTACCAGTCTCCTGATCATCCTTGTTACCTCTGAACCTGTTCCAGTTTATCAGCATTTCTTTTAAAGTGCCATGTCCAGAATTTCAGAGAATTGTATCTCATGTTATGATTGTCATGCACCAAGGGCTAAGTCCACTACTTCTGCAGTGTAACTGTACATTTTTAAGCCGCCTAGAGTGGTCTTAAATGACTAGATAGGTGGGATATAAATAAAATAAATAAATAAAAAATAAATAAATTTTTGCCATACCTTTGCAACAGGTGAAAAAAGGGCCACCATCCAGAAAAACCTAGGGCTAGGTAATATTACGTTGTGAGCAGAAATTACTGCCAGTGTAGTAGTGCAGGGTCACACCCTGTAGGAGCTAGGGGCTCTGATGTCAGTCGGTTGGTGCCTCTCTTCTGGGTTTTAGACCAAACTTTACAGGAGATATCAAAGATACTGAATCTTTTCCTCTAAAATATGTTCAGCACCTTGGAGAGCTGCCTTAGAGTTGAAATGAAAATCAGAAATGGATTTGCCATACATGTCCAGTCTCCACGGGTCACATGATTACCTCGATTGTTGTTGTTGTTGTGCAAGTGATTCTCTTCAGAAGAAAACCCATTCTTCCTTTGCACAAGCCAATGCAGAGTAACCTCATATAGCTGTTGTACCTACTTCTGAGAAATTTCAAAGTGAAGAGTAGCACATTTTTAAGATAGTGGCTACAACGGTAATTAGATGGAGGGGGCACTTTTTACTAAGATTTTTGGAAGCCAGATTTTCAATCTCTGCCTATGTATTTATGAAACCAACATTATGTAATTTGTTTCTTCCATTTGTTTGCTTCATTTTTAGGCTGCTTTGAAAGGACCTAAGGTGGCTCGTTATAATCAAAACCACTTAAGCTGAATCCCCAGTAAATTATGAAGTATAAAAAAATGTAAATAAATATATAATAATAATTAAAAATATTATCTAAACATTTAAAGACTTTAAAAACATGCCTGGAAAGAATATATGCTCAGCTTCCAAGAGGACTCAGGTCTTTAAATGCCACCAAGTGGATAAAAGGGAGGGAGCCAATCTCGATTCCTGGGAGCAGCCACAGAGAAGGCCCTTCCTCATACCCTCATCAAACGTGCATGTGATGGCAATGGGACTGAGAGAGGGGCCTCCTCTGAAGAGCTTAAAGACTGGGAAGGCTCATACGGGGAGAAATAGTCCTTGTGTAATGGTTCATAGGCTGGATTCTGGCTGATAGAACCCGAGTTCAAATTGCCCTAAACACTCCAATGTCATCCAAGTTTACAGTGGAAGTTGAAACCCTAGAGCTGTTTCTCAGCCAGCCATTCTGGGAAGTTGTGGAGCAAAGTGAGGGGAGGTTTTTTTTTATTGTGTAGATTAGTCTTTACATTTGTGGGATATTCTTCTCTCTTGCTCTTTTTCTTTTTTCCAGTTCAGTTTGCTGAACTTTACCTGTTACACTTTTAGGATGGAGTGCATGCGGGGTTGTGGAAGGATGCTTATTGTGTGGCATAGAGAGAGATCAGTTACAACAATTAGGGCATTAGGGGTTGTTTTTCCCCCAAGTCTAAGAAGCCAACTTGGGACACTCTGTAAGCCCCACGATGTACCATCGTAATGATTTGTGTTGTTGGGGGTTTTTGTGTTTGTTTTTTAAGGAGGGCTCTGAAATCCACAAATAGCATCAGGTACAAGGTGAGGGTCACTAAATATGGTAAAGGACCCTGGCTAGATTGCCCCCAACGTGTTCATTAAAAAAATAGATTGGTAATCTTGCTATTGTTGAGTTACAATCGTGAGGGATCCTTATGGGATTTTTTATCTCAAGTCTTCATGATACCAGAGAAGAGTGTTCCCCTTATGACTTTGCTTCTCCCTCCCCCCCCCCCCGTTTCTTTTTTATACTGCAAAATGCAAAGATGTTCTTTTTAAGAGTTGGGAAAAAAGCAACAGACTCTTAGGGCTTTTGAGCATACTGCTGCTTTTGTCAAGTATATTGTTCCTACTGCCAGCTTACTTGGAGGTCAACGGTTGTTATTGGACTGAATATGAACCTTCCAGTGGAGAAAAAGGGAAATGGGAGAGAAATATATGAAGTTTCCACCTAGTAAATATCTAGCAATCATAAATATATAGCTCGGCTATTGTTCCTTTTTTTTGGTTTTCTTGGCGCTATGTTTCATTTGAAAGCCCTGCAACTACTACAATATACCTGTCAAGATGTTCAGTAAACATGGAAAGAAATATATGTATTATCTCAGGTGGTCTGGAGGGCTCTGATAGAAACCATTCGTGAGCTTAAATCTTCCCCCAAAGTAAAAATGACTCTGTACAGTGCCATGATAGGATAAGAGACATATGTCAATGAGCGCTGTTTTATAATGGTAGCTTCTTCATTAAATAAATGAACAGAGAAAGAAAAATCAACTGGCAATGTAGTGAAAGAAATGGTCAGCAGCCTTTTGGAAGCAGAGAAAACAGTTCCTTTAAGACCAATAAAGAGACTAATAAAGAGATTCCTTATGGAATATTGGCGTATTCTGATGGTTAGCCTAACTAAACTAGACCTTCTTAAATCACCTTCTATGTAGAGCCCATTGATTCGATGGCCAGAATCCTATTGGTATTCACATAAGGTTTGTGAAACCTGCTTCTGCTAATTGTGGCTAATTGAAGAGGTGTTGAGGCACATCTTCATTACATGCTTGGTCACATGCTTGATTCTGCAACCAAGATGCCACCGCGGCATTACTTCAATTAGCTGCAATTAGCTATAGCAGTTTATGTCCACCTTACATAGAAATTACTAGGATTCCATTTAATGGATCTTTGCTGTTATTTTTCATTCCATCTGGCTTGAATCAACTTATAGTGACCCTAATAGGGCTTTCAAGGTAAGTGAAATATTTAAGGAGTTGTTTTATCAGTTCTACACTACCAGAGAGTTTCCACGACCAAGCAGGGATTTTGACTCTATTTTCCAGAGTCCTGTTGTTGTTTGGTTGTTAAGTCATGTCCGACTCTTCGTGACCCCATGGACCAGAGACCGCTAGGCCCTCCTGTCTTCCACCGCCTCCCGGAGTTGGGTCAAATTCATGTTGGTTGCTTCGATGACCCTGTCCAACCATCTCATCCTCTGTCGTCCCCTTCTCCTCTTGTCTTCACACTTTCCCAACATCAGGGGCTTTTCCAGGGAGTCTTCTCTTCTCATGAGATGGCCAAAGTATTGGAGCCTCAGCTTCAGGATCTGTCCTTCCAGTGAGCACTCAGGGTTGGTTTCCTTCAGAATTGATAGGTCTGTTCTCCTTGCAGTCCAGGGAACTCTCAAGAGTCTCCTCCAACACCACAATTCAAAGGCATCAATTCTTCAGCAGTCACCCTTCTTTATGGTCCAGCTCTCACTTCCATACATCGCTACTGGAAAAACCATAGCTTTGACTATGCAGACCTTTGTTGGCAAGGTGATGCATCAGCTTTTTAAGATGCTGTCTAGGTTTGCCATCGCTCTCCTCCCAAGAAGCAAGCAGCTTTTAATTTCATGGCTGCTGTCACAATCTGTCACTACCTCCATATCTTCCCCTTGTATTTGCCAGGCGGTGATGAGACCAGTGGCCATGATCTTAGTCTGTTCCAGTCGCTATCAGTTCATTGTGTGTTCAGTTATTATTCTGTTGTTTCCAATTTCCATACTGATCTATGGCTTTTTTTAAAATAAATCACCAAAAACTTTTGAGTATGTCTTCTTACAAAATGAATGCTTCTGCATGCAACAAACAAAGCAGCTATGTGGTCCATAAGTAGAAACAATATTATATGTTCAGTACTGGATCACTGGAATAGTGTTACAGAGGAAGTGAAATCCAGAATTTTTTTTTCATTATATACAATATTTGGAAGGAGTAACTGAGGGGAAGAGGCAACATGTCAAAAAATATGACCAAAATAAGTTTGCTAGATGGTCATATTTTGGGGCATTAATCTCATAGGTGAGACTTCAAGGTTAGGATTTGCCGATTTACTCAAGAGCAATGTCAAAGACATGAATCTTACTGCTTCTAGCTCTTAGAGAGAAAGGGAGAAAAAGTCTTTCTTCCCCCCCCCCTCCCCGAGCAAGATTTTCCTGAAAAATCCTGTGGAATTTCTTGGAAAGAATTTCCAACCTGTGTGGGATGCTGAGAAGCCTACACTGACTGTTATCTATCCTGTGCAGGATTGACCAAAGAGTGCATTAAGCCAGTGGTCCCCAACCTTGGGCCTCCAGATGTTCTTGGACTGCAACTCCCAGAAGCCTTTACCACCACCTCTGCTGGCCAGGATTTCTGGGAGTTGAAGTCCAGGAACATCTGGAGGCCCAAGGTTGAGGACCACTGCATTAAGCCACACACAATATGTCAATTTCCCTTGCAGAACAACAGGGAAAAAACGGGGTGGAGGAAGAGGGGAAGTGAGACTGTGAAGCTGGGAAATCATGTTTGTGCTGAGGAAGGTCTCCACGGGGTCATCACCTCATTGGGAAAAGAGTGAAAACGAGGGAATTGCCAAGAAAGAGAAAATGTGCTAGTACTCGTTATATCCTAAAAAAGAATCGGTTTATGGGCTTTCCCACTCTGAAAAAAAGCTAGGCTGTAACCCTGTGAATGTACAGAGGCCCCTTGCATCACCTCAGAGCAATGTGGCAAAGGTGTGGACCTCCAATGTTCAGTGCAGTTGAACATGATGACTCCATCCCCAACACCCTCAGAAGTAGGCCATTTTGAGAAACACAGACAAACAGACAATACCAAATCCAGATCTCAACTTGGCAGTCCATGGTGTCTTTCTGTCAGGGAAATATGAGTGGCAGATTAAATTCCCACCTCTTTTTCAGAGTCCCAGCATAAGGGATGTGAAACTTTGCTTCTTACTGTTCCAACGGAAAGCTTTCTTCCTTCTGGATGAGATTGCAAGAGGTCTTTCCTTTCGCATTTCATGGCACATTTTTCTACGAAAAAAATTGAAGGATTTGTGCACAAGCCACTTGTCTGACTGGTGTTATTGACCAGTGGAAAGGTGGGCATCCTATAGGATCATTCAGGATATAAGCCAAGAGTTTTTATTGCAAATACAAGGGTGGTTTGGGCTTTTTTGGGTGGAAAATGCAATTTTTTAAAGGTTTTTTGTTTTTGCGAACCCCACAGCTTACTTTTTTAGCTCTTGTGCACCACTGAAATGTCTGGCAGCTCTTGGGTTTTGTTTTTTTTTAAAAGGAGGTCTCGTTATGTGTTGAGAGACCCCTTTTCACTGAAAGCAAAAAAGTGAGGAAAAAATGAGAAAAATTGTGAATACATCTCTCATGCCCTCAAATCCCACACAGACATCCAGTTTGGTGTGTGCTTGTAGGGGAATGTAAGGGAGAGGAGAATATTCCACAGAAATCTCCTCTCATACTGCTGGGCCCGTGCAGTAGTTCTCTCAGTTTAGCGGAGCATCTGTTCAATAAACAGCTTTTTTCTATTCTTTTCCCAGAGAGGGAGGAAAGAAAATAAGGATAGGCAAAAAAAAAATTGAGATTATTGGAGATTTACAATATTGCATCCCTTCCCTGCTTAGAAAAGAAAAGGGGGCCATAGCCCATTTTGTCTTGCTCTACAGATCGGGCATGGAAGATTCTAGAAGTCTCTCTGCTATAGCACTTCATTCAGGGCTAAAAGAATTCGTATCTCTCGCTCTCTCTTTTTAGAGATATTATTTTTGCAGAAAATGAAATGAATTTTTGCCCAGACCACCCGAGGGGGTATTTAATAGGGCTTTTCAATCTATTTGTGATCTGTTATTCCCTGCTCCCTCAAGTTTCCATGTTAACAGCAGAACATCCATGGAGCCCATATGTTGTGGGAACACAACAGAACCAAAGCGAGTTAGAGAGGCCGGGGTGGGGGTGGGGATGACAGAAGAGGAAGGAGAGCAGAAAGGGAGAGAACAATGTGCTTGATTGAAATTCAGGGACCTAACGAATACCCACAGAACCATTTCTCGGCCTCCTGTACCTGGGAGCGAGGGACAAAACACTCATCTCAACGCCATTCAAGTGTAACATTTCTTGTCAGGAAAGAGGAACAGTTGTGAACTTGTCACTGAATGGTACGCGTTGTTAATTTAGTTAATGTTTTCAATCCACTGTTAAGAAACTCCCCTTCTGAGTACACTTTCCTCACAATTCGTTAGATTTTAAAGAATGTGTGGTATAACTCTGAGGCAGTCAGGGTCTTGTTACCATTACCGGCCAGACTCCTATGGACGATTTAAGCTTCTGTAAAAGTATTTAAAAGAAGCAAGAGCTGGACCATAAAGAAAGCTGACCGCCAAAGAATTGATGCTTTTGAATTGTGGCGCTGGAGGAGGCTCTTGAGAGTCCCCTGGACTGCAAGGAGAACAAACCTATCAGTTCTAAAGGAAATCAACCCTGAATGCTCACTTGAAGGACAGATCCTGAAGCTGAGGCTCCAAGACTTTGGCCATCTCATGAGAAGAGAAGACTCCCTGGAAAAGACCCTGATGTTAGGAAAGTGTGACGGCAGGAGGAGAAGGGGACAACAGAGGATGAGATGGTTGGACAGTGTCATCGAAGCAACCAAGATGAATTTGACACAACTCTGGGAGGCAGTGAAAGACAGGAGGGTCTGGCATGCTCTGGTCCATGGGATCACGAAGGGTCAGACACGACTAAACGACTAAACAACAATAACAA
This sequence comes from Pogona vitticeps, assembly GCF_051106095.1. Taxonomy (NCBI): domain Eukaryota; kingdom Metazoa; phylum Chordata; class Lepidosauria; order Squamata; family Agamidae; genus Pogona; species Pogona vitticeps. The sequence goes on from NC_135783.1 coordinate 9,410,013, forward strand.
CAACAAAAGAAATAATGGAAGCCCTGACAGCGAATCACCACTTGTTGATGAGGTCCTGGTTGTGTTTCTGGTGAGTGGGCACACGTTTACAAATGCAACATGCATCTAGTTATGAGCTCCAATTTTCCTTCCCCAACCCGGGTCTCAGATGATACATGATTTCCTTTACAGGAACCTGGCCACTACTTGTAAAAGTATTTTAAAAACAAACAAACATTGTGCATTGTTGTTAGCAGCAAGCCGGATAAAGACAGGAAATACTCAGTTCTCTTTAGAAGACAATCCTGATGTTGCACCTTTGAAAGTGCTTACAAAAATGCAAAGAGACAACTGGAAATTTGAAAATGTATTCCTTGCCACTTAGGATCATCCCTGTGCCCTGGAACTGCATAAATCCTGACTTGTACTGGTATGTAGGGGGATAGAGATCAAAGTGGAAAGGCTCGGTTTTGTTCTCGAGTGGAGCAAAGCAAATTTACAAATTTGTTTATTGAAACAAAACAGCTAAAACTGTGCTCACGACCTGGGGTTCAAATCCCAGGTAGCCGGCTCAAGGTTGACTCAGCCTTCCATCCTTCCGAGGTCGGTAAAATGAGTACCCAGCTTGCTGGGGGGGCAATGTGTAGCCTGTATAATTAAAAAATTGTAAACCGCCCGGAGAGTGCTTGTAGTGCTATGGGGCGGTATATAAGTCCAATAAATAAATAAATAAATAAAAATAAATAGATCCACAGGTATTTATCTCAAAGTCCATAGTTCACAAACCTCTGGAGGCAGCGGTCTGGAATTTGGTAGGCTTACTCTTCTTTTTGGGATCTATCACCTTCCCAAATTTCCTGTACATCAATGCAAAAACCAAAATCGTTTTCCAGTATAATAGAAAGCTTCAAAATTAGTTCAGAGTTTGGACTGAAATTAACATGCATGGAGTACAAATGACTCTAGACAAAACTGAAATATGTCACCAAAACCCTGAATCAAAGCCCAAGTCAGAGCGGGGGTTCATACATAAGCCCTACTTAGGACTGAATTAAGATATGATCAACCTCTTTTGTGTGTTACTCAAACAACAATCTACACAAATTGTCTTGCAGAAGAACTGTGGAAAATGATACCAAGGGGATTTCATGTCCCATGGAAGTCTATGTGTGTAGACATGCATGTAGACATGGCACATGAAGCCCACTGAACTAGGTAAAGGTAAAGGTTCCCCTTGACACTCAGTCCAGTCGTGTCTGACTCTAGAGCACGGTGCTCGTCCCCGTTTCCAAGCCTTAGAGCCAGCATTTGTCCATAGACAGTTTCCGTGGTCACGTGGCCGGTGCGACTAGACACAGAATGACGTGACCTTCCCATTGAGGTGGTACCTATTTATCTACTTGCATTTGCATGCTTTCAAACTGCTAGGTTGGCAGGAGCTGGGACAAACAACGGGAGCTCACTCCATTGCATGGATTCGATCTTATGACTGCTTGGTCTTCTGTTCTTGCAGCACAGAGGCTTCTGTGGTTTAACCCACACTGCCACCACGTCCCACTGAACTACAAAAAAAGCTTTAGTTCAGTTGGTTTTTTGCTCTGATATGAAATGTTCTGTGGTTTTGATTGGGATGGTATGTTAGCCATTCTTTGTTGCCCTTCTGATTTCAACTTCAAATGCACAGAGGCTGATTGGACAGCCTTTTTGGCTGTTCTAGAAAACGAGGCCATTCTTGCTACATCTCATCTGGCTATAGACAACCCTTGCTTTTGCCCTGATGCCTTCTTTAACCAAGTCCCAAAGCTAGAAATAGATGGTATGATTAGTACATTTTGGTTCCCCAAGCAGGAAAAAGAGGCCTGTTGGGCACAGCATATGGGATTCCTTCAAAACGGGTTTTGCCTTTCTTGGGCATGGTTGATGATTCCTAATTGGGAGTCGGAAGGCGTAGCACTTCAGTTTGTTAAGCTGTATTGTTTGTAAGCTTCATTGCTGAGACACATGGCCTTTAAGAAAATCCTATTGTGGGAATGTTAGAATGTGGGAGAAATCTCACACACAGGGGAAGAGGCACTGCTAACCCCTCAACATTCACCATGGACTTCGGCAGGAAAGTGGTAGCAGTCCATGCTTGGTTGGGTGGCAATGAGAAACCACTGGTCAGACATCTCATGTATCTCAAACACACACCCCGGATCACATACACAGAGGTAACACCACTGTAGAGCTGTGGGCCATAACAGACTTCCATTCCATATCTGTTCCTGTCGGCTGCTGGAGACAAGGGTGAGTCGCTCCTAACTGACATCATGGAGGCAACTTGAAGCAACTGACTTCTTCTCTTCCTACCTCCTCCCAGGGCAAATCCCTTCCTCTCCTCCTGTTTGCAAGCCCTTTTTACTTCTCTGACTCCAGCGAGCGAGGTGCCTCTCAGGCATTTGGCACCCAAACGTTGAAGACAAGCAGGGTCATGGCCTCGTTCCTCTTTCACAACAGCTAAGTGACATCCTAGAGGGTCTTCAGAACGTCCTAAAAGGGTCCCAGAGTTGTTGCCTCTTCTTAATGACACCTTCACACCATCGATAGTCTTCTAGGCTCATCCCTCTCTTTCCAGGTCTTCTGCTGGGGATGCCTCCCCTAACTGCTCCACTGGGTCTATCACATGTTTGGTGTTAAGGATGATATTTGTATGTGTGTGTGTGTGGGGGGGTTTAGCCCAACTAAGAATGGTCATTTTAGCTTTGAGACCACTCCCCCCCCATGAGAGGGACATAGCACAACTGTTTGCGAGCCTTTGCTTGTTTCCCTCTTAGGGCTCGCCTCTGAATTACTGCCATCTCAGCTACTTCCAGAGAAGACTCCCTGGAAAAGACCTTGATGTTGAGAACGTGAGAAGGCAAGAAGAGAAAGGGATGACAGAGGACGAGAGGGTTGGACAGTGTCTGTGAAGCAACCAACATGAATCTGATCCAACTCCGGGAGGCAGTAGAAGACAGGAGGGCCTGGCGTGCTCTGGTCCATGGGGTCACGAAGAGTCGGACACGACTTAACGACTAAACAACAACAGCAGCTACTTGGTCCATCCTTTCTCCAGCTCTACTACACCATGGTTGGGTGCCATAGAAAACAGACAGTGCCTGTAAATGTCATCTTAGCCAGCCCCTGGATGCTCTGTTCACTCTTCTTCTTCAGTGAGACCAGGGACAGAGAAGGAGGCGACTTCCATGCTCCTCCTCATAATATGCCATCAAGTGAATTCTGATTTATGGCAACCTTTCCCAAGGTTTTCCACATACAGAATACTCAGCAGCGGTTGATCGTTCCCTCCTTCTGGGGATGCCCTGGGAATGTGCAGCTTGCCAAAGGCTACACAGGCTGGCTCTACTCCCAGGAGGCAAAGTGGAGGAATCAAACTCCCAACCTCTGGCTCTGCAACTAGATACCTAAGCCACTGAGCTATCCAGCCAAGAGCTCCTCCTCATAGGGAAGAAAACGGGATTAAGTGTAGGATGTGAGCCTTCTCCTTAACCTCTACGGGAGAAGTCCCAAGGAATAACTGTGCTCACTGTTTCAGCGTGAAAGGGTTTTCAAACAGCTTAAAAATGGGCAGACATTTAAAAAACCACCTCTGTCTGTCTGCCTGTCTGTCTGTCTGTCTGTCTGTCTCTCTCTCTCTCTCTCTCTCACACACACACACACACACACACACACACACAGATACACACTATTTCACAATTGTTACACAAACACCCCATGATGTCATAAGTGTCCACCAGGTCTTAGCCCTGAAACGTCAAGGAACGAGATGGCTGTGTACTCAACCACTCTTGGGAAGGGAAATAATTTAATATCACCAAAGGTACAAATCTGGCCTAAGATTTTTGTGTGGCAGTTTTGAGCTTTAGGCTGGGGAAGAAGACATCTCCCGAGGGAGCAGCGTGGATGGGAACTAGAGCTGCATGCGGAGAGATCTTTAACTACAGTGGAATTAGCTGAAGCAGCTCCGACAATGGACATGAAAGGAAATAATTCAAAGAACATGGCGTTGGATTTCAATTTGGGAGAAGATGTGAGACTTTCAATTAGCACATTTATGTGAGATTTAAGATGAAAATATTCTGGAACAGTATTTATTTAGCCTGCAGCCAAAGTCCATTACTGAGAATTATTCTTAATTAGAGCCATGTGGGGTTGGGAATACCCACTTGTGCTTCCATCGTTTCACCTACCCAAATTGCCACCTTCTTTGTCTGAGCCTCTGGCGTTCCAAACGAAGAAGAAGGAAAAAAAAAATAGAAGAGGATGAAAGAATAATTTAAATAAGATAAGTCAACTGTGTGAAAAACGGAGTAGAAATATTTGCTTTCCTTTTTTCTCCCCCTTTTCTACTACTTCTTCTTTGATCTCCTTTTGGTAGCACTGTCAGAAAAGCTTGAACCTAAGTGACTCTCCTTGAGTATCAGGGAAACCACTGAGAGGTTCTAGGACACGCATCAGAAAAAAGGAAACCTTTAACGCAGGCAGGAAGTAATGAGAAATCTAGACTGCCACAAAGGGGCGCAGGTAAAGGTCAATGGTGGACCTTCAAACTAATCTTGAAATGTTACTTTTCAAAATTAAAAAAAAACAAACCAGACTTCTCCTGCTAGCATGGATTCTGTTGTGGATTCTGTGACTGTAATTGGTTGGAAAAGGTGCTTTTCCAAATTCTGCTGGACTGTCTCTGAGGAGGAACAGACAACCCAAGATTGTGGAGTTCTCTTTCAAGGGTGCCACAAGGACCCCGTCTAGACAGTTCTTTGGCTGACAGACTCGTTTTAGTAAGCGTCACATGGTGCGGTGGTTAAACTGCAGCACTGCAGGCAAAACTTTCCTCATAATCCAGATTCTATCCCAGGTAGCTGGTTCAAGGTTCACTCAGCCTTCCATCCTTTCAGGGTCAGTATATTGAGTAACCAGCTTGCTGGGGGGCGGAGTGGGAATGTGTAGCCTGCACAAATAAATTGTAAACCACTCAGAGAGTGCTTTAAGTGTTAAAGGGCAGTACAGTGGTGCCTCGCATTGCGAGGTTAATTCATTCCGCAAAAATCACTGTTGAACGAAAACGTCGCTATGCGATAAGAAAAAGCCCATAGAAACTCATTAAAACCTGATTAATGCGTTCCTAGGGGCTTAAAACTCACCGTTCAGCGAAGATCCTCCATAGCGCGGCCATTTTCAGTGCCTTTTAAGCGAGGAATCCGTCCCAGAAAACAGCGGGCGGCCATTTTGTTTACTCCACGGCCATTTTGAAACCGCCGATCAGCTGTGCGAAAATGGTCACTTTGCGATGATCGGTTCCCAAAGCAGGGAAACGATCATCGCGAAGCGAAATTCCCCTATAGGGAACATTGCAAAGTGATTGCTTTTGCAATAGCAAAAAGTTCATCGCAAAGCGATTTCATCACTAAACAGAGCACTTGCTAAGCAAGGCACCACTGTATATAACCAGCACACTAATTTTCTTCCTTTTATCTAAATGAACTGGGAAATGGTCGAGTTCTGTTCAGGAAGCAGGCTTCAATTGGTGAGTCCCAATTTGAGTTGAGTCTTAATTTGAGAGAAAGATGGGAAACAAGTAAAAATTAAGAAATAAATCATAAAATAATAATAATGATAAAAACGACTGACAGACTTGGTGCTCCCCAGAATGCATGGATATGGGGACAGGGAAAAAGGAAACAACACACAGATTTCTAATTCATAGATTGCTGCATTTAAATGTATAATCTGTTAAGGATTTATTATTTCTGAATGTGGGTTTTTTTTGGGGGGGGTTGCATTAATGGATTATGGAGAGGGACATGCACTGCCTGACTGCCTTATACCTGTTAAAGATAAGGAGACAAATAAAAAAGAGGATTCAGTTTTACTCCACCAGGTACAGAGAACCTATGGGCAGGCATGGCATCATGCTGGACCAGGTCACTCCTGTCCTAGCCATGATAGCCAGTGGAGAAGAATCATGTGAAGTACCCTCCAACCAGTGCTTGGAAACAGTGGTTTGTTTTTGCTTTAATAAAATCATAGAATATCAGAGTTGGAAGGGGGCTACAAGGCCATTGAATCCAACCCTGCTGCTGAATGCATGAATCCAAATCCAAGAAGATCTGAATGATAATTGTCCAGCTTCCTCTTGAATTCCTCCATCATCAGAGTGCTCACCACCTCCACTGATCCCATTGTTGTATTGCTCTAGCAGTTAAGAAGTTTTTTCCTGATCTCCAACTGAAATCTGGCTTCCTGTAAGTTGAGCCCATGCTTGGCACTTCGGGATGATCAAGAACAGATCATGCCCTTCCATGGCAACCTTTTCTCGAGGGTAAACGTGCCAAGTTTCTTCAGCCATTCATCACAGGGCTTAGTTTCCAATCCCCTAATCATTCTTGTCGCCTTCCTCTGAACTTGCTCCAGTTTGTCAGCATCCTTCTTAAAGTGTGGTATCCAGAACTGGACGCAATACTCAAGGTGAGGCCTAACCAGTGCCAAATAGAGAGAAGTATTTGTTGCTTTTTGGTACTGCAACTCCCCCAAATCCTCAAGACAACTGCAAGATTCTGGGTTTCCTAGTCCACCATCCAAAATAACGTTTCGAGGCTCAGTCCTATAACATGGAGAAGGCTCATATTTTCCACCCCAAGAATATTAGATGGACCTTTGGCCTGCCCAGGCATGGTTATTCTTATTCATTCGTCTGTCTGTCTGTCTGTCCGTCCGTCCGTCCGTCCGTCCGTCCCTTCCTTCCTTCCTTCCTTCCTTCCTTCCTTCCTTCCTTCCTTCCTTCCTTCCTTCCTTCCTTCCTTCCTTCCTTCCTTCCTTCCTTCCTTCCTTCCTTCCTTCCTTCCTTCCTTCCTTCCTCCCACCCAACTTCAGGTAGAGCCACTATTCTAGGTGGCAAACAAATCATAATAACACGATACAGTTAGTTAGGCATCCTTCAGTCTTGAGAGACTATGGTAGCATGCTCTGTATGGATGACTTGGAACAGCGTCTAGTGTGGCTGAGAAGGCCAATTCGAGAGTGACCATCCCTTCCACACTGAAGACAAACACAATCTGTCCCCTGTCCTGCTCCCTGGTTTTGCTGCTTTTGTGACTGCCTCTTTGCCTCAGCCTGCTGGACGAGGGTCTCTTCAAATTGGGACAGGCCATGCTGCACTGCCTGCCTCCAGGCTGAATGCTCAGATGTCAGGGTTTCCATCTGTTGAGGTCCATTCCTAAGGCCTTTCAGATCCTGCTTGCAGATATCCATGTATCGCAGGTGTGGTCTCCCTCTTGGGCAATTTCCCTCCACTAATTCTCTATGCAGGAGATCTTTTGGAATCCGACCGTCAGCCATTTTCACGACATGCCCGAGCCAACATAGACGTTGCTGTTTCAGTAATGTATACATGCTAAAAATTCCAGCTGGAACACAATACAAACAACCCCAATAACACCCGCCTAATCAGTAAATGTGAAAACATAATTACAAAAGATAAAATATCTAGAAAAAGCAGTAAAGCAGTAAAATATTAAAAATATTAAATACAATAATATTGGGCAACAAAAACAGGGCAGTTTCTTAAACAGAGCTGAGTGGGGGAAGCCCCATCGATTGGCAAGACTCTGAGGTAAGGCACAGAAAGCTTGTGAGAAAAGCTGGGTTTTAACTTGCCTCCTAAAAACAAGAAGGGATGGAGCTAATTGTACTTCAGGTGGGAGCAATTTCCAAAGTGATGGAGAGACCACAGAGAAGGCCCTGTTTCGAGCGGCCAGTTTTCATGGCCACTCACAACATCTCAGTGTAGGAGGCATAGGTGGGACAGGTAGATGTTTTGAGGGAGGGGCGCTCAGACAGGTAACAAGGTCCTCCACCATGGACTGCCAGAGATATAATATCTGCACTAAATAATGATCTTGTTCTCATAAAAAAAAAAAGTAGGGAGGGAGGAATCCCCTGCAATACAGAGTATATACTTTCGCTCCATAAGACGCACCTTTCCATAAGACGCACCAATTTTTTAGGAGAAGAAAACAGGAAAATATAATCTGTTTTCTTTGCTCCATAAGACGCACAGACTTTCCACCCCCCTGTTTTGTGGGGGGAAAGTGTGTCTTATGGTGCAAAAAATACGGTATATATTATTGCAATATATATTACAATATACATATATACAAAAGTTTGTGTTATGCCTTCTTCTCAAGCGAAAGTCGCAACTGGCAGGGAGGGCCCTGCTGGTTCCAGGAGATGCTGTCTTCCGCTCAAGAGCAAGCTGTTGACAGCCGTGTGGTGAACTGCTTCACAAAAGCATCCTGCCAAGAATAATCACATCCCTTGAGGTGAGAGAAGTAATTCATGCTCCAGGAAGGCTTTCCTTGTCCTTTATTCGCTCCCCTTCATCAGGGATTGGGGGGGTTGAGGTGGCTTATTTAAAAGCGTCTGATATGAGCCAAGGCCATTCGGAGAGGCCGTTTTCTCCTGGTGAAAATGATAGCGAGGGAAAAACAAAAGAGGACTCTGGCGAGAAGATCAAAGAAAGCATCCATGTGTCCCATTCCTGTCAAGGGTGAGGGGGAATTTATTTCAGCCCAACGGCGAGAGTCCACGTCCGAGAGGCTCTCAAGGGCCACATTCCTTTGGTGGGTGAGGCCAACGGGAAAACAATGGGACTTGAAGCGCCATTAGGTTTTACGTAGCTTAAAGTCTTTAATGCTGGCAATTATGCTTTAAAATCACTGTGCAGTGGATTCCAACAAACATTGAAACATGAACCAAATCAGGAGGATTTGGGTCCAATTATATATCCATTTCATCACAACTCTCGAGAAGGCCCTCTCTTGGGGATGACGGTGCAACCGAGCAAAGAGTTTTCCCCGAAGATCTTAAAATCCGAGAAGATTGATATGTGATGATATAACCCAAGCCACAGAGGGCATTATAGGTAATAATCAGAATTTGGCCTAGAAGCCAAACTGGCATGTATTTCCATGGCCAGACTGGATATCTCAGACAGTCTGGTCTTGCTCTCTGCCAGATATGGGGAAATAAAAGCTGAGATTTATCACATGTAACTATGATTAATCCATCTTGATGAATAAGCTCCCATATATTGAAAAGCAGACATTTCATCACAACACTTGATGATTATTCAGAGAACCATGTTTTCTAAATGGTAGACAACTAGAAAAAGGGTCAGGAAACAGTCAGAACAGCATGCTTTCTGTTTGGGTGAAATGAAAAAAAAAGGAGCCAGGTTTTGGGATTTCCCTTTGCTTGCTGTCTCTTTGTCAATGGTAGTGAGCACAAGAGAAGATCCTGTAGACCATCTTGACTGCTGGTGTTGTCAACCTGCTGGCTGGCCTTTGCCACGTAAAACTTGGCATCTTTTTTCCTGTGGGCACAGTATTACAAGGCAATGTTGGGCCCTTTCCTAGCATTTTGAAATGTGGATACAGAATATATCCCACATTGTTCAACTGGAGTTTCTTGAAGGATTGAATATAGTTTTGTCAAAGGCTTTCTTTCCTGAGAGGAAGAATAAGTTCAGAACCAGGGTGTGCAGAGTTCAGAAAAGAAGCTGTTTTGGACAACAGCTCCCAGAATTCCCCAGCCAACGTGGCCACTGTAGTCAAACCGCCCCCCCAAAAGCCCTCAAGCGGAGTATGGTCATCTTACTGCCCTGAACACTTCAGTCTCATCTGCAGCTAAGCATGCTTGTTCAGTGTGTGGATGAGTAGCTACCAGGGACCGCCAACATGCTCAAGAAGAACTAAGGGAGAATCTTGACTCAGAGTTTCTACAGCGGCTGCCACTTGGAGTCAACAATAATGATCTACGTAGGCCAAAGTCCTAACTTAGTGTAAGCCAACTTCTTGTGTTCCTAATATGAGATGTTCATGAGTGCTAACCAAAGCACAATGGTTTAGAAAACTCCTGGGCTCGAAACACTTGACGTTGAAGTAAATGTCTTGTGCACCAGACTTCATCTGATGGACCCTGGGGTTCTAGTCAACACATAATTGGGGGCTCTCAAGTCCATCCTAGCTTATAGTAACCCTTTCCAGGGTTTTCTAGGTAGACAGTACTCGGAAGGGGTTTGCCGATCCCTTCTTCTGGGGTCATTCTGCAGCTTGCCCAGGACCAAACAGGGGTGCCCAGTGAGGAACTGAATTCCCAGCCTCTGGCTCTGCACTCAGATACCAAATTCACTCAGCTATCCAGTCAGCGCCCCAGCAAATGCACCACACCCAAAATACTGAATCCTTTCTCAGTCCTCTTTTGGTGTGACTCCACGGTCAGTGTGTTTGTTGTTGGTGTTGTTTTCTAGTTGCCTGTCTCATAGCTGTGGACAAGCGTCCATTCTGAGTAGGTGTCTCCGGCAGGTTGGTTACAGTGGAGGCAGCCATTATGGGGAAAAACACAAATAAGCATCCCAGCTTTTCAGTTTTGCCTGAGATAGTCTCCATCCTTAGGGCTCCGTTTCTAACCTCCCTCACTTCTGAAAGGTGCCCCTTCGAGCCAGGATATTATTTTACAAGGTGTTATTCACAAGGTGGACTAGCACTTAGTAAACACATAAGAATTCATCTGCATGGCGACAAGGATATTTGCCCTTCAGCTTAATTTGGCCAGATTAAAGGAGGAAAGAAAGGCAGGTCTATAAAGTTGCTCAACATTGACCCCACAACACCTTTAAAGCCATGAAGTCACCCTACTGGAATATGATGTCAGAGGTGTTTTTAAAAAGAAAAGGTTTTTTTTTTAAAGGAACGAAAACAAATAAAAACCAGTTCCAAGCCAGCCTGCATAGGGACAACTTTTATGTTTTACACTGAACAGAAAAAGCTCTGTTCCTCTTTTCTGCTATGACCCTCATCTCCCTCTCTCTCTTTTTTTACAAGGACTTCTGCCAAAAGCCACTAAAGGTGGCAGGGGACTTTCCGTTTACTCGTGTTCCCGAGGGAATAGAGCCACTTTGGATTACGAGCAATCGTACGCTTTTTTTTTTTTTGCAGAGAAATTTTTGAAATGAATAAAACCAATAAGAGAGCTTTGTGTTTTTGTTTTTACAAAGAAAAAGCTATATATATTGAAGGAGATGTTAAACAGTTGGTTTTCCTTGAGTGGGAAGAATCAATTTCAAGAGCAAAGCAATAGGAACTCATTTTTAAAATGTATATGGGTACCAGAACTGTAATTAGCAATTTCGGTGCTGGGTCAAGCGGGACCATCTGTTATTCTGTCCACTTGGAGGCATGAGCACCAGGATCTGTCCCCCCCAAAAAAAAGAACAGTAGGAGGAGGTATTGTGCCCCCCTGAAAAAGAAATAATGTTTATGTATAATGTGGATGATATTGTCCTTGCAATCCTGCACAGTCTCCAGAACTCAGCTCTCTCAGTGCTAAAATGATGGGATGAGGCAAGTCAGTTGAACTGCTGGATAGCTCAGGGGCTTATGACTCTGACTTCAAAGCCAGAGGTTGGGAGTTCGATTCTCCACTGTGTTTCCTGGACAGAGGCTGGACTTAGTGATCCATAGGGTTCCTTCCACCTTTGCCGTTCTAAGATGATGATGATGATGATGAAATGCTCAGTCCTGTCTCAGAGGACGTAAATAGATAAAGTCTCAGAAGTCTTTCATTAAGGTCTTCATGTTATATAGTTTAAATAACATGTCATAGACCTACTATTTGTCATTGCAAAGGAACATACTCCATGCTTATATTTCTTTTTTCAATTTTTCTAGGAAATAACAGCCAAAAAATAAAAGCTTTGGGGGAAAAATGGGGACAAACCCTGTTTCCTGCCCTCAATTTTTCCAGTTTGTCCCCACGCCTTCCCCTTCTCTATTCCTGTGCCATCAATCCCCATACCCTTGACTAAAGAAGGTTACACTTCTTAGATCTTGGGTGGTTGTCTTATTCCATTGAGTGTGCAGCTTCGGGAGGGAAGCACATGGAGCTGAAAAGGAAGAATAGGGCACCCACCTAGATAGACCAAATTAACGTTGAACCTTAAAGTTCCATATGCAAGACATTCTGGATGTAAAAAGGGGAAGAAGGTAAGATCCTTAACGTCTCCTGCCTGGGTGTCTTGGCCACCTATGGGACATCCTTCCAACGAGCGGCTGCCCTTTTTCTCTCAACACAATATGAGGACATAGATGATTCAGGGGCAGGAGGATATTAAACCATCGTCGTTTAGTAGTTTCCGACTCTTCGTGACCCCATGGACCAGAGCACGCCAGGCCCTCCTGTCTTCCACTGCCTCCCAGAGTTGGGTCAAATTCATGTTGGTATCTTCGATGACACTGTCCAGCCATCTCATCCTCGGTCGTCCCCTTCTCCTCTTGTCTTCACACTTTCCCAACATCAGGGTCTTTTCCAGGGAGTCTTCTCTTCTCATGAGATGGCCAAAGTACTGGAGCCTCAGCTTCAGGATCTGTCCTTCCAGTGAGCACTCAGGGTTGATTTCCTTTAGAACTGATAGGTTTGTTCTCCTTGCAGTCCAGGGGACTCTCAAGAGCCTCCTCCAGCACCACAATTCAAAGGCATCAATTCTTCGGCAGTCAGCTTTCTTTATGGTCCAGCTCTCACTTCCATACATCACTACAGGAAAAACCATAGCTTTGACTATTCGGACTTTTGTTGGCAAGGTGATGTCTCTGCTTTTCAAGATGCTGTCAAGGTTTGTCATTGCTTTTCTCCCAAGAAGCAGGCGTCTTTTAATTTTGTGGCTGCTTCTCCCCAACTGTTTAACCATGCTTCTCCCCAACTGTCCAACAAGGGTCCTCCATTCTTCAGTCCAGGAATGGGACAATAAAATTGGAAATCATTGTCGCTCAGTAGTGATAGTATATTGACACCCTGTCTTCGTATCTGTGCATCAGAAATGGTTCCTATGATTCTGTCATAGTCTAGCATGAACCTGAAGAGCACAGTGGGACCTTGTCGAGACCTGGCCATTACCTGGAGCAGGGAAGAGAGCTGAACAATATATTTGAATGTCTATTTATTTCTTCCCTGCAGATTGGGTCAAATAGCAATGTGTTGGACCCATGGGCTCACAGGGCCCCAATGTGCCTTCCATCACCCCAGTACCCCCAACATTCCCTTTTTAAACTCCATGTACCCCTCTATGGGACACCAGATATGGTTTCACCATGGTTTAGCCCCTCCATCAGCTGTCATAGGCCTGGAAGGGTTCCCCCCCAAAAAACCTGCTGAGGTCTGGGGAAGGAGGGATGTTCAGCTCTCTCTAGACACTGTGCATTCCCCTTTTTATTTTCTCCAACAACTTGAATTTGCTTCTGTGGGGGATATAATGAAGTGCTGCCTTTGTGAGCCATGTTGACTGTAGACTTCCAGATGGATGGGCTCCCCTCTGAACAACAGGACACTGCAACTTGGTAGCACTCTGGAGAAAGCCAAGATACATCTAGTGGTCTTCCTTCCCCCCAGGTAGCCACCAAAGTTCAGACCTTCTCCTCATTCATACAGTATTCTTGCTGTAATACGGTTGTTGTTGTTCATGGTGGTGGTGGTGGAGATGAGATGCAGTTACTCCTGGGGATAACCAGAGTTTGGGAAACCTCCTTTTTGGGTCTCCACTTTCCGGAATGCCCATGCTAGCTGGAGGATCTTTGTTGGAATGGCCAGATCTCCTGTTTGGTTTGTCGAGAGAAAGTTTGAAAGTTTTGCACAAGAAACAAAACTCTTATTCATCAAAAGCAAAGTGGAAAAAGCAAGGGGTGCTGCTTATATAATGCCCCATAGATCTTAAAGCAGTCTCTGGGCAGTTTACAATTTTTAATTACGCTGGTTACACATTGCCCCTCCCTCCAGCCATCTGAGTACTCAATTTACCAACCTTGAAAGGATGAAAAGCTGAGTCAAGCCAGCTACCTGTATTCATTGGAATTGAACTCAGGTTGTAAGCAGAGTTTTGACAGCAATACTGCAGTTTAAATGTTGGTGCCATGAGGATGCTATTAATGTTGTTGTTGTTAGTCATTAACTCGTATCCGACTTTTTGTGACCCCATGGACCAGAGCACACCAGGCCCTCCTATCTTTCACTGCCTCCTGGAGTTGGGTCAAATTCACATTGGTCACTTGGATGACACTGTCCAACCATCTCATCCTCTGTCGTCCCCTTCTCCTCTTGCCTTCACACTTTCCCAACATCAGGGTCTTTTCCAGGGAGTCTTCTCTTCTCATGAGATGGACAAAGTATTGGAGCCTCAGCTTCAGGATCTGTCCTTCCTGCTACTAATATATAGGTTTTATTCTTGCCCAGAGGTGAGGGATGTCACAGCACTTGAAAAAAAATATGTTGTGATGTTTTATGCAGCCCAAGCAGCTGAAACTGATGAGAACCACAATTTTATCAAGCCTTCTTCATAGCTCTCACACAGAGAAAGAGAGTGAGAACAGATCACAGGATTTCCTTCATGCTGAAAAAAAATATCCTGTGATTCGTCTACCCCAATACATCCCAGCTTGTTCCACTCCCAGTTATTGTAAGGACTATAGCTAAGGTGGGTGGCTGAGATGGGCCCAAATTGCCAATTTGGTGGATCGTGCCAGTTCGCTTTCCGGATCTGCCGCCTCCAGCAGTTGCTCTCACAGAGGGCATTGTCAATCCCCCTGTCCCGCCTTCTCTGAGTACGGCCTCTTAGTGGGTGACCGCTGGAGGACCGGGGGGGGGGCTAAGAACCACTGAACGCCCATTTGGCTGAAAAACGAACAGGCATGAACATGTCCATCTCTGGTGGCAGAAGATGTTCAAATGGTCCTGGGACTTTCTTCCATGAAACCTCAACAGACCTCCCCTAAATAGGGAGAAAGGTAAAGGTAAAGGTTCCCCTTGACATTTAGTCCAGTTGTGTCCGACTCTAGGGTGCGGTGCTCATCCCCGTCTCCAAGCCATAGAGCCAGCGTTTTGTCCATAGAAAGTTTCCGTGGTCACGTGGCCAGCATGACTAGACATGGAACGCTGTTTACCTTCCCACCGTGGTGGTACCTATTTATCGACTCGCATTTTAACATGCATTCAAACTGCTAGGTTTGGGCACCCTCTCTGTTCTGGCCCCAATCCCCCTGTGACTTCAGTACCTTGGCGCCACCACGTTGCCAGATTGTGAGTGGCTTACTTCTCCTCCCAGGTCCCCGTCTGTAGCACTCAATTTTTTTTACTGCCGGGTGTGCGGTGGTCTGGATGAGAAGCAACAAGGCAACTCCCTTTCAGAAGCCTGCGTCCCTACAATCAGAAACAGCTGCTCTTATTTTAATGCTGTCTCCAGACTCGTAGGACTGTGACGTCCTGCAGCAACTAAACTCAAGCTCTCGGTTTTACTAGCCGCGTGCTTTAAACTTTAAGGATTGAGTTACCAATATGTGTGCACCACGAGAGTGGAAAACAGCAACCGGAGGTACCCTGGTGTCTTTGTTCCTTTGTAAGAACTGAAAGGGTCTTAAACATACACTCCATCCCCCACGCCCCCCGAAACGCACTCGCTCTCTCTCACACACACACTTACATT
This sequence comes from Pogona vitticeps, assembly GCF_051106095.1. NCBI lineage: Eukaryota > Metazoa > Chordata > Lepidosauria > Squamata > Agamidae > Pogona > Pogona vitticeps. Next base: position 9,425,557 of record NC_135783.1, read on the forward strand.
TTATTTTACCTTCTTATTGGGTTTATTTTAAAACCCACACATCCAGGCCGACAGGAGCGCAGAACGAAGTGGAAGGCACCGTCAATGTATGGGCCTCTGGTAGGTTTTTATGGCACGTCTCAATTTTCTCCATCCAACCCAAAAGAAAGGAACTGAAGGCCGAAACAGGAAAGGGGGCCAGGTAGGTGGAATTGGGTGGGAGAAACAGAGAAAGAGGGAGAGAGAGAGAGTTTGTATTCTAATTTCAAACTGCAGGAGTCCCAGGTGTATTGTCTAGGGTTTCCTGTAATTTACCCACAGAATAAGCAGTCTGGAAGAAAAATGTTTGCAGCACTGTATGCACGTATTAATTACACAGCAGGATAAAATGATTTCTTTGTGATGGGAAAGGTAAGTGACCTAGATGGGGGCGGGGGGGGGGAATGGCTTTTCCTGTTCTGCTGACACAGACAGACTCCTGTTTGGAGGGAGGGAAGTTGGCACATAACTCTGTCAAGTGTCTTCTGGAATGTTTTCTGGCTTCTCGCAGCAGGCAAAGCGATACACGGCAGAATAACATCCACAGGCCAAAGAGGGGTCTGATCTAATGCATGGCATCGTGTGAACTCCCTCCTACCGTTGTGCCTCCTTCCATAAACAAGTGTTTAGTTTGTCGCTTTAGTGGTTTCCTTCTGGTGTGGCGAGATCTGCCACCTGATGGGGTCTCGCTAACGGGTTTTGGTCTGAGAAAAGAGGAATCAAATCAAGCCAGGTTGGGAAACACCTTCTGGGGTGCAATGTCTGAGAAATTTCATGAGAAGCAGGAAAAGTGTGACTAACCACCTTGACCAATGATGCAGGGAATGCTCCAAGATCCACATTATTTTCCATTAACTATGTGACCTACAAGTCAGTGCAAGCCAGTGTGGTATTCGTCCCACCCGACCCCATGAGCTGTACTTTTCCCCTCTGCCATTGGGGCTTCTACTTTTCTTCCAGTCAACGCAGATAATCTGCTTTGGTTCAAGTAGCTTCAGTCAATGCAGTTTCATGTCTGAATGGGTGGCCAGAGATTGGTTCTCTCAGAATCAGCTCCCCCCAATTGAGCACATCTCATCTCCAAGTTATGTGCATTTTTAAGACTTGGTGCTAACATTTTAGCAGTTAGAAGGAAAAATTGCTATAGTGCACTTGATGCGCTATAGCAGCTAGAAGGGAAAAAAAGAGAGATTAAAAGAAAGAGGAGGAAATCAGCCAGAGAGGAAGAAATTGGTATTCGGACTTTGTTTGCAGCTTATTAAGGTGACTTTGCTGTAGCTGTGCCTCCTGCTAATCTAGACAACCGCAATACGATTACTTTAATGAGGTGCTAGCAAGATTGGCAATTTCCTCCACTCTCTGTTAACACTTGTGTGATCCACTACTGTGAATTCATCTGAGGAAACCTGACTTCTCAGGTGCAAATTCACAGAACACTCTGCACCTTTCCTGCTACGAAATGGCACCCTAAGAAAATTATGAAGGAATTGAATAAGAAAATTAATTAGCAACGCTTCTTGGCTGAAGAAACTTTTTAGCATTCAGAATTCTCGTGCTGCTGTTATTTTGAATGAGGAGCTTGAAAAATCACAGAAAGAATAATAAATATCGTGAAGCGTCCCATAGTATCACTTCACTACTGCTCATGAATGGACAGCTTCGCTGTGACATTCTGCTCATCCCGCTTAAAAGTACCTTTCCAAGCTGTTCCAGATCTTAGAGAATTTCTTATTCTGGATTACAGCTTTAGGAATCCTTCCAGCTAGTTTGGCCACTTTTTCCAGAAGCTATGGCTCAAAATAGCAACTCTCCCAAGCTCTCCTTTCATGCTTCCTCAGTCACCTGTAGTTATTGTCTTAAAACATTGCCCGGTATGTCTTCATTGGGACATTTTTTGAGCTCACACGAGAGAGAGAGCATTAAAAAAAAACTATTGCAAAAGAAAAGAAGAAGAAGAGAACGCAACCCTTACCTACCCCCTTGGGCTTCTCCTGATTCTTTCAAGAGAAAATAGGAGCTTAATTTCATGGAGGTGTTTTGTTGACACCCAAATGAAAGGCATGCATTTCTGCTTCCCTTATTGTGCTTCCAAGTAATGAAAAGTATTTAAGAAGGTGCAATTATAGCTTTGGCAGGCACCTGGGGTTCCTGGAACAGGTTTTTCACACTGAATAAACACACACGGTCGATCTGTTTATATTACAGCACACTGAAGAACTATCTGCGACAGAAAAAAAAGCTACAACCTCTGTGTTCTGCTCTCTCTCTTTCCCCATGTGTTGTGCGTGCATGCAAATGTGCCTGTGAGAGTGCAAAACACGCACACAGCCCTAGGTAAAACGAAGTGCAAAAATTTGCCAGTCTTGATGGAGGGTGTGACTACAGTGGAACGCCGAACCAGAAGGATTCGGCTTCGCTTCGATTCAAAGCCTATATTGCTTTTAAAATCATTGAAATTACCTGCATATGGGATGGAGAACATTTCAGGAGTACAGTGTTCACACTGGATGTGTTGCAATTGATGTTCCAGACGATAGAGACCCCCCCCCCTTACCTTCCTCTCTTTAATCCCGCCTCTAGCTTTCCTTTTATGGCTTGTTGCAAAGCAACTTGGTTTTCAAATGCACACATTCCAGGGCATCATCTTTCATTTTGTCTTGGTTGCTCCTTTTTTCCATTCCCTTTCTTTACTTTTCGTATTATAGAAATAATGGAGTTGGAAAGGACCTATAAGGCCATGGAGTCCACACCCCCCCCCCCCGGATCATGGCAGGAATCCAAATCAAAGTAGATCTGCCAGAGGGTGGTCCAATTTTCTCTTGAATGCCTCCAATGTTGGAACACTCACGGCCGCCCAAAGTCATTAGTTCCTTCGTTGTACTGCTCTAACAGTTAAGAAGTTTTTCCTGATATTTAGATGAAATCTGGCTTCCTGTAACTCGAGTCCGCTGTTATGTGTCCTGCACTCGGGGATGATTGAGAATAGATTCTGCCCCTCCTCTTTATAACAGCCTTTCAAGTCTTTGAAAAATGCTATTCTATCTCCCTCCAGTCTTCTTTTCTCAAGGCTTCTTTCAGTCTTTCCTCCTAGGGCTTGGTTTCCAGTCCCCTGCTCATCCTTGTTGCCCTCCTCTGAACTTATATGTACCGAGAGGTGATCCAGTTACTATCTCCCTACCACACCCCCTCCTTTTGCTGACTGTCCTCTCAATTATTTAAAATTTCCTTTCAATTTCACAGCCCTCTCTTTCCGTCTTCCTGCCAGTCCACTCCCATGCTTAATGAATCCTGCTCCGCTGCTCCCTTTCACACAGACACTTCCTCACAGAGATACACACATGTGCACACGCTGTCTACAGATACACACAGATGCTAACGCAAGCAAGAGGTCAGTCATGTGCCCGCCTGCAGTCCCTCCCCACACATCATGAAAGCGGCAAAGGCACCGAGGACTATGGTCGCTTTCTGCCACTTTTAAGTTCTACAGCGCTATTCACTTAGATATCTACTGACACCTTGCAAACACAATAGACCAAAATGAGACTTTTCTTATTCACAGTTAATGTGAACCATTATAACAACACGATGCTGTCATTTGTGCACCCAAGTCTACGACAGCAGCACCAACACAGAAGTTACTGCTAGAATTGCAAAGTTGAATTCAAAGTCAGATAAAAACCTAAGACCTCTTGGTATCTATAACAAATAAGAATCAGGTCCACATGCCGAATTGTTAAAAGCCTTAGGAAAAAAACAATTCAGTTACATATGCATGAGTTTACTATGAGAATTTACTCTAAAATATATGAATTATGTCTAAACCAAGTTAGCAAGAGCCTCAGCAATTTAAGTGGCAATATCAGCTCTAGCCTCTTCAGTTCTCTTGCTCTTTCTGATTCAAATATCTTACTCAGAACCCTACTCCTTCTTAGTCCCACCCCTTTAAGTTGAACCAATATTTCATAGAGGTTACAGTTTCTTTTCTCTTCCCTCTTTTGAAGATCAGAGGTGTCAGGGGCCCCTCAGGAAACCAATTTTGTATGTTGTGAAAGGGCAGCAAACTCCCATTTAATTTGGTGCCAGAAAGAAATGTAGTATTGCCTCCTGAGCAAATGGAAAGTTTTCTGCCTTCTGTGTCAACATATGTTGACTGGCTTTAAGATGCTGTGTATTCCGATTCTGGTGGGTGTTTTTTGTTATTTTGACTTCCATAGCGCTAAAGCACTCTCTGTGCAGATTATACTTTAATTAAACTGGCTACACATTCAACACCCACCCCCAAATGAGCTTTTATTGACCTCGGAAGGCTGGAAGGCTGAATCAACCTTGAGCCAGCTACTTGAGCCCAGCAGGACTGAACTGAGATAATGAGTAGAGTCTTGGCTGCAGTACCTCAGTTTAACCATCGAACCATGGGATTTGGTAGAGGCAGAGTTTGGAAATAACACTTCAATTTAACATATTCATGTTGAATTGGTTTTGCATTAAACTTGAGGAGAAAGCCACCGATACATCTACAGAATAACATTCTAATATTCAGAACACAATTGTAGCATTACTTTGGCTGAAATCCTGTTGCGCAGCTACTTTTAAATGCTGTGTTGAGTCTGAAAGATCTCCTGTTCACACCTCCCACCCTTGCTGCCGATGTGGACGCTGCCGAGGTGGGTCTTGCATCTCCCAGCCCTCCAGCCGAAGCCGTGGCAGATGCTGGACCCCCTCCCTGCAGGGCTGATAAGGAGGAAAGCAACAACCTGACCAGCTTTGCAGGCGGTGGCCTGGAAACCCAAGAAGGTCAAGGAAAAAATGGGGAGGGGGGGAAGGCGAAAAAGCAGAAATTATAAATGGAGATCATGGAAGGTGTCGGTGGGGTAGTAGTAGGAGAGGAAGAGGTGGAGGAGAAAGGGGAGGCCAGGATGTGAGGACATTACAGGAAGGATGAGAACAGAGTGAGGGATAAGTCAAGAGAGAGGGGTGAAGAAGTGGAAGATGGAGGGTGGAGGAGACAGCAGGATGAAAGGAAGAGACACAGGTGTGGAGGGCAGAGGAATAGGAAAAGTGTGTTACTTATAAACCACCCCATAGCATTTAAAACACTCTCTGAGTGGTTTACAATTGAATGATGCAGTCTAGACATTGCTCCCCCTCCACGCCCAAAAGCAGGGTACACACTTTATCGACCTTGGAAGGATAGAAGGCTGGGTCAACCTTGAGCAAGCTACCTGAGCCTGTCGGGATCAGATCCAGGTTGAGAACAGAGTCTTGACTGCAGTACTGCAGTTTAACCACTGCATAGCAAGACAAGACACAAGGGGAAGCAGACCTGGGGGCTCTTGGGAGCATCAACCACTTCCAATTAGTGGGAACCCCAGGTGGCCTGTCTACCCATGGTTAGGAAGGACTCGCAGGTGTGGGAAAGTGATGGTTCTTGTGTCTCAGGGGCTGGTATCCTAAGGCAGCGCTAGGCCAGATTGGTGCCCAGGAATAGATCCCTCATCATACTGGAGAAATACCCTGCCATTGCTTGACTGGTGGCCTTTTGTAGGCTTGGGATTCCTCCAGTCCAGCCTTCTGCATGATGTATTCTGCATATAGGTTAAATAAGCTGGGGGACAATATACAGCCTTGTCGTACTCCTTTCCCAATTTTGAACCATGTTGTTCCATATCCAGTTCTAACTATTGCTTCCTGTCCCACATATAGGTTTCTCAGGAGGTAGACAAGGTGGTCAGGCACTCCCATTTCTTTAAGGACTTGCCATAGTTTGTTGTGGTCCACACAGTCAAAGGCTTTTGCATAGTCCATGAAGCAGAAGTAGATATTTTTCTGGAATTCTCTCCAGCGCAGGTTAGCAATTTGGTCTCTAGTTCCTCTGCCTCTTTGGAATCCAGCTTGTACTTCTGGGAGTTCTCGGTCCACATACTGCTGAAGCCTACCTTGGAGGATTTTGAGCATAACCTTGCTAGCGTGTGAAATGAGTGCAATTGTACGGTAGTTGGAGCATTCTTTGGCACTGCCCTTCTTTGGGATTGGGATGTAGACTGATCTTTTCCAATCCTCTGGCCACTGTTGAGTTTTCCAAACTTGCTGGCATATTGAATGTAGCACCTTAACAGCATCATCTTTTAAGATTTTAAATAGTTCAACTGGAATGTCATCACCTCCACTGGCCTTGTTGTTAGACAAGCTTTCTAAGGCCCACTTGACTTCACTCTCCAGGATGTCTGGCTCAAGGTCAGCAACTACATTGTCTGGATTGTCCGGGATATCCAAATCTTTCTGATATAATTCCTCTGTGTATTCTTGCCACCTCTTCTTGATGTCTTCTGCTTCTGTTAGGTCCCTCCCATTTTTGTCCTTTATCATGTCCATCTTTGCACAAAATGTTCCTCTAATATCTCAAATTTTCCTGAACAGATCTCTGGTTTTTCCTTTTCTGTTATTTTCCTCTATTTCTTCTTCATTTAAGAAGGCCCTCTTGTCTCTCCTTGCTATTCTTTGGAAGTCTGCATTCAATTTTCTGTAACTTTCCCTATCTCCCTTGCATTTTGTTTCCCTTCTCTTTTCTGCTATTTGTAAGGCCTCGTTGGACAGCCACTTTGCTTTCTTGCATTTCCTTTTCTTTGGGATGGTTTTGTTGCTGCCTCCTGTACAATGTTACGAGCCTCTATCCAAAGTTCTTCAGGCACATGTGTGTGTGTGTGTGTGTGTGTGTCTGTGTGTGTGTGTGTGTGTGTGTGTATGTGTGTATCTTGTTCTCCTTTCCTTGCTAATCTTTACGCGCCACTTGCTCAAAACGAAGCAGGAAGTCAGCTCCGGAAGTGAAGGCTCCACGTGGGCATGGCTGATTTACAGCCCGAAGGGGTATCTGAGACGTGACTCCGCCAGAGACTGCTTTCGACCTTCCACCTCTCCCCCTCCCATCCAAAATGATAACGTCAAATATTACAAAAGCCGGACATTTTAAAGGTTTTTAGCTTGGCCTGCCGGACGGAGGACATTAGGCTAAAAAGATGGAATGTCCTCCTTTTGCTGGACATTCTGGCAACCCTAAAACTGTGGGCCTTAGTTACCAGCCAGAAGGCCAATTCCCCCCCATTTTTGTTGACTTAAAAATGCTGAAGAGAAGCCTAGCACAATAGTAAGCTGGACCACACTCCTGACCCTGCCAACGGAACATGGACCGCCATGCCAAACGGGGCGGTCTGCCAGGCACTTGAGAAACCACCAGCTTTTTGTCCTCCTGGGCAAGGTTCTGCTGATTTGGCCTGGCTTTTTTCCAGAAGGCCCAAGATCAAAGCAGCAGCTGCTGCGGTCTCTGTAGCCTTCCCACCCCACCTCTTTTTACCTTCCCTGTTGTTTCACAGTGCATTAACTTTATGGAGAGGTACTCATTACGGCTAAGAATATGTTTGGCTTATTTATTATGTGCATATGTGGTCGGGAATTGCTTAATTGTACCCGAAGAGCAGAGCAGAGCCAAAGGGCTGCAATTTTGCACCATCACTCTCTCTCTCGGCCAAAAAGAGACTGCAGTGTACAGAAGCAGAAAGGACAGGCATGGGAGAAAGGAGAGGGGTGAGGAGACGTCATGCCTCTGAACTTGACTCCTGACGAGCAAGGCCTGTACAGAATCCTCTTGGGTTCGATCTTTTTCAATGAGAATTGCAAACACAGACTTAAAAAAAAAACATACAGATAACAAAGGCAGCAAAACCAACACAAATGGGAGTCCAGGATGCAGAAGACTACCGACGAGCTTTTTGGATTTTCTGGATTACAAATCCCATCGTTCTCCATTCTTCTTACAGACACCTAAATGTGACTCACCCAGGAGAAAGGCCTCACCTGGAAAGTCTTAAGGACTACCTAGGGCTTGTTGTTTAGTTATTTAGTCGTGTCCGACTCTTTGTGACCCCATGGACCAGAGCACGCCAGGCCCTCCTGTCTTCCACTGCCTCTCGGAGTTGGGTCAAATTCACTTCACGTTGGTAGCTTCAGGGACACTATCTAACCATCTCATCCTCTGTCGTCCCCTTCTCCTCTTGCCTTCACTCTTTCCCAACATCAGGGGCTTTTCCAGGGATTGCTAGGCCTATCTCCAAACTTCCTGTTTATAGTTGCTAGCTTTCCTTCTGAACAGAAAGCTAAGCCGAACTAGGCCTACTTAGGCCTCAAAGCCTGCCAGTCTAGGCCTTTTTCCCCAGGCGAGCCACTTTTACGTAGGTGTCGCGTGAGTTAGTCTTCCGATAGGCTACCAGACTGGCTGAAGTCACCACTCAAAGGGTCAAGAAGAACATCCAGATAATGTTTCAGAAGGAAACGTGAAGGTGGAGCAAACTTTTGAAAACAAACAAACAAACATCCAAGCGATTATTCTTCTCAGTACATGCTGAACAGAAGACAGGGAAGACACATCATTGAGAAATCTATATTTTGGATGCAGTGTTGAAATTGGCCTGCAAAAGACTGCCTAGACTCGTTTAGATCCTGGAAAGCAAATGACTAAAAAAAAAAACACACAACCCTCCAGCCTCATTGAGTCTTCTTTCTTGATTTCTTTTCCTTTCCTTGCTTGCTTTTTTCTTTTTAAAGAGTTGGCACTGTCAAAACAAACGCAGCTGCCTCCGAGCCACCTCCTGCCACCACTGCTGACAATGCTCAAGAGAGGAGGAGGTGGTGATGAATGCTTTGTTATGAAGAAGGAGGCGGGTGAGCCGTTGCAGAAGGTGTTGAATTTGACACAGCAGTCTGGAGCATGCCTAGGGACGGGGAGAAGGAGAAGTCAAAGCCACCAGGCCCTCGGCATCCACAAATGGCTTTGGCATGAAAACCGGAGAAATCAATGTGTCGGCTTCTGCAGCGGTTCCCCTCCACGGTAACCGGGTGCAGCTGACAAGCGCAAGCGGCACCATATGGAAAGTGGCTGTAAACAAGGAGGGCAAGGGGAGAGGAGGCTTGGCCAGCCAGGGCCGTCTCTGTGAACGCAGCATCCTCCGCATCTTCATCCCAGGCCCTGAACCTCCGTGCCTCAGAGACTGAGAACCTGAAGAGAGAAATGCTTTGCTTTAGGAACGTAAGGGCAAAAGGACGACAACGGTGCGGTTGCGATGACAGGGGGAGGAAATGGGAGCGTCTGACTGTTCTTGTTATTTCCTCATCTGGGCCGGGATTCCTTACCAACGATCCAGCCACACAAAATGTTCTTCTCTCTCAGCGCGCAGGAGGGCTGGCCCGATGCGTTTTGCAGCCCGAATGCGGAGAGTAATTAATTAGTCGTTCTGCTCAGAGCTTGGAAATAATGTGTTAAACGGAATGTGTTAATGCCAAAATGGTTACTTCTTTATCGAACAGCAGGAGTGTGTCAAACCTGAAGAAAAAAGAACGGCCGAGATCCTGTTGCACAGTTGCACAAATGGCATCATTTTGGGAAGTGGATTGCTAGAATAATAATAGACCTCTGTACTGTAGATGCCATTGTATATTGAGCTCTGTGGCTTGACCAGGGCAATTCACACCGGCGTCTGATCTGCCCTCATCCATGGTCAAGGAAACATTAGAACCTCCAGCAGGTGTGACACCGTCAAGCGACACACAAAGAACATGGCTTCAGAACTTAGCATATTTGTGCTGAATTTGGAGCTTCTGTTATTTGTTCATCAGGTCACAGACTTGTCCATGGCTCCAGCGCCACTCTCGACAGCATTTTGACCTTAAAACCTTTTTATACACACACACACACACACACACACACACATACACACATACATACACACACACATACACGTATACATATATATATATACATACATACATATATGCATACACATACATACATATACATACACATACACATACACATACACATATGCATATACATACATAGATACATACATACACACATATATATATATACACACACACACACATACATACATACATGCATGCATGCATACATACATACATACATACATACATACATACATACATACATACATACATACATACATACATATGTATATACACACACATACACACACATACACACATACACACATTTATTTATTTATTTATTTATTTATTTATTTATTTATTTATTTATTTATTTATTTATTTATTTATTTATTTAGCTTATATGCCGCCCACTCTACCCAAAAGGTCTCTGGGCAGCTTACAACAATTGAAATTCAATTAAAATTGAATAAAAAATAAAATGATTAAAATACAATTAAAATACAATTAAAATTGCCATCAGGACCCACAGTTGATGTTATTTCAATTAAAAGCCTTCTGGAACAGGAAGGTTTTGACCTGGCGTCGAAATGTCATCAAAGTCGGAGCCAGACGAATTCCAGTCTGGAGAGCATTCCACAGTCTGGGGGCAGCTGCCAAAAAGGCCCTTTGTCTACAAGCCATCCCTCTTACCTCCTTAAGGGATGGCTCTTTCAAAAGTGCCCCCTGGCTAGATCTTAACTGCCGGGTAGGTTCATATGGAAGGAGGTATCCAGGGCCCAAGCCGTTTAGGGCTTTATATGTCAAAACAAGCACCTTGAATTGGGCCCGGGCAGCAACTGGTAGCCAATGTAACTTAAACAGAATCGGCTTGATGTGTTCTCTAGTGGCCCCACCACTCACCAGCCGCGCAGCTCGATTCTGGACCAGTTGCAGTCACTGGACGGTCTTCAAAGGCAGCCCCACGTAAAGCGCATTGCAATAATCTATGTGAGATGTTACCAGTGCGTGTATAACTGTCATGAGACTCCGCTCGTCCAGGTAGGGCCGTAGCTGGTATAATTTCTGCAGCAGAAGAAAGGCGCCCCTGGCCACCGAGTCCACCTGGGCTTCCAGAGTTAGACTGAGGTCCAGGAGCACCCCCAGGCTGCAGACCCTGTCCCTTAGGGGGAGTGTAACCCCATTCAGGGCAGGGAAATGGCCCTCCAGCCTGTCTGTCGAAGCACCCACTAACAGCACTTCCGTCTTGTCTGGATTGAGTTTCAATTTATTAACCCTCATCCAGTCCATTATCAGGTCCAGACACGAGTTCAGCACAGAAACCGCCTCACCTGGATTGGTGGAAAACGAGAGGTAGAGCTGAGTATTGTCAGCATATTGCTGACTCCTCAGCCCAAACCTCCTGATGACCTCTCCCAGCGGTTTCATGTAGATGTTAAACAGCATGGGGTACAGTATTGAGCACTGAGGAACCCCATCACATAAACGCCATGGGGCAGAGCAACTGTCCCCCAGCATAACCCTCTGGACACGGTCAGCCAGGAAGGAGCGGAACCACCATAAAACAGTGCCCCCAACTCCCAACCCAGCCAGCCTATCCAGAAGGACACCATGGTCGATGGTGTTGAAAGCCGCTGAGAGGTCCAGGAGTATCAACAGGGTCACACTCCCCCTGTCTCTCTCCCGGCAAAGGTCATCATACAGGGAGACCAAGGCAGTCTCTGTACCAAAACCCGGCCTGAAACCCGATTGAAATGGATCCAGGAAATCCGTTTCATCCAGCCCGGCCACAACCCGCTCCAACACAATATGGGAGGTTCGCCACTGGTCGGTGGTTAACCACCAGCCTTGGGTCCAGCTTAGGCTTTTTAAGGAGTGGTCGAATTACCGCCTCTTTCAAGGTGGTAGGGACCACTCCCTCTCTCAGAGAGGTGGTCACGGCCTCCTGGACCCAAATGCGACCCCCCCTGGCAGATCTTCCAATTAGCCAAGATGGGCAAGGGTCGACCAGAGTGGTGGTAGAATGGACAGATCCAAGCACCCTGCACACACACGCACACACACACACACACACACACACACACACACACACACACTCACACTCACACACACACACATACACACACATATACATACATATACATACACACACACACACACACACACAATCTATCTATCTATCTATCTATCATCTATCTATCTATCTATCTATCTATCTATCTATCTATCTATCTATCTATCTATCTATCTAGTATGTATGTATGTATGTATGTATGTATGTATGTATGTATGTATGTATGTATGTATGTATGTATGTATGTATATGTGTGTGTGTGTGTGTGTGTGTGTGTGTGTGCATATAGTATGTATGTATGTGTGTGTGTGTGTGTGGACAGGGTGCTGTTCACACACACACACATATATATATATATATATATATATATATACACATACATACATACCAGATATATATAGTATGTATGTATGTATGTATGTATGTATGTATGTATGTATGTATGTATGTATGTATGAAGACACACACATACACACACATATACATACATATACATACACACACACACACACACACACACCACAAGTGAGAGGGAACGGGCAAAACAAAAGGGGAGAGTTGAGTGAGAGCAGCGGCCAGAGAAGGGTAGGATCTCTCTCTCTTTTTTTAAGGGCAAAAAAAAATTTGCGGGTTTGCCCGGTGGTATTCGAGCAAGCAGCAGGAGTTGAGAAAGGAGAGGCAGCGGCTAGAAAAGGCTGAGGAAGGCTGAGGGAGAAGGAGCGAACCTGCAGGGAAGGGGAGCCAGAGCAAGAGCAGGGATCCGCGCCAGGCGCCTGCCAGAGAAAGAGGGAGAAGAGGCGGCAGCCACCACCGCCGCAAAAGGAGGCGGGAAAGAAACAGGAACTTTCTTGCAGAGCTCGCCTCGGTGCAAGTGAAGGAGCAGGTAATAATTGTACATTTGCCTGTTTGAATAATGTTTTTTGGTATTTTGGGAGGAAAAATCCTCCATTGAATTTATTTTTAACATGACTGTTTCTTGGTCAGTTCACTAAGAGACGTTTATTAGCAGCTATTGTAATAAAATTGTGTGGGTTTAATCTGAAACGATTCAAATGAAACATTCCATACGTCCTCCTCTGTCCTCTTTTTTTGTCTTTCTATGTCCTCCTTTTGGTACCCATGTATCCATACGCCCTCTTGACTTTTGTGGGAGGACTTGTTTTCAAGGAGATACAGTACATAGATGCCCAGGAAGAAAGGGAAAGAACAGGGTGACAGTGTCAGGTCAGATGGTCACCTGAACATCTGCACAAGAGATGGGCACGAACCAGTTCATCCCACTTTATCCCAGTTTGTAAAGGTCCCCCACCTCCTCTGGCTCAACCCGCCACTCACCAGGGCCAGCGGGGTAGCTTCCCTGCACCTCCTCAACTGATCTTCCAGTTCCGGCAGCAGCTCAGGCTTCTCTGGCCCCGCCCCCTAGGCTGATCCGCCACTCAGGCAAAAGGGCGGGGCCAATAAGGCTGTGCTCTTGCTCCTGACTGGGAGATCAGCTGAGGAGGTGGAAATTAAGCAAGCTGGGCCTGATGAGTGGCTGATTGATTGAGAAGGTGGTGGAGGGGACGAACCAGTTTGTGCCAATCTCTATGCAAGAGCCTTACAGAACTTCATAGACCTCTATGGAAAAAAAAAAAATCAAAAGCCCGTGTTTGTCACAGCTGGCATAGATACCAAAAAAGGATTAATTCCAGAATGAAATGAGACAATCATTTCCAATTATATCAGAATTCATCTGAGTATCAAGATATAAGTATTTTCATTGTTGCAGTAATTTTGGGCAACATCGGCCTGTTTAATTGTACAAACTTTATTTATCTGCATTGCTTCCATATGTGCAAAAATAGTTAAAAGTCATTAAAACATCCAAAATCTTGCAGCTATGGAAAATTCTAGGCGTAAATGCTTAAAAGTATATGAAAATGAATCTTAAGTTGTAGGTAATTCCTTAAGTCAGAATTCAATTGAAAATACAGCATTGAGGTGTGTGTTTCAATTTTTAAATTTTTTTTAAAAAACTGACAATCTTTAAGGATAACAAGATAAAACAATATAACTTATATACAAAATCTACAGCTTAAAACTCATACAATCATAGACTAGCATTCAATCTTAATACATGTCAATAGCCTTACTTCTGTCAATATTGTAGTCTTTTCCCGTAGTCTATTACATAAAGTTCGTGTCCAACTTAAAAGACACTGGACCAGTCTTCTGACTGTTTCATTCAGTGCCTGAAACAAACATGGGATGCCAGGTTTTAGTAGAGGTATCTATTTTTATTTTTTCTCTAAGGAGTCGAATTTTTCCATTGACATTATTAACGCCCGTATCCTATGTAGAAATCTTTGGAAGGAAAATCCTTCAGTGTTCTTCCAAGTGCGAGCAGTTTCAGTTCTCACTGCTCCTGTGATGATCTCCAACAACTCTTTATTGGATAAATTCTCATAGTGTTCTCTCAAGTATAACATTTATTTCAGATTTTTTTTATGTGTTATTTTTTCCTAGCCATTTAATTACCTTATGACAAAATGTTTTCACTTTCAGATAGGAAAAATGCCTATGTTCTAATGATCCTTTTGGTCATATTTTCTCCAGCAAGTATCAAAAGATAAAGATTCCCCTTGACATTTAGTCCATTCGTGTCCGACTCTAGGGCGTGGTGCTCATCCCCATCTACAAGCCGTAGAGCCAGCATTTTCTCCGAAGACCGTTTCCATGGTCACCTTCCCACCCAGGTGGTACCTATTTATCTACAGTACTCGCATTTTTACATGCTTTCAAACTGCTAGGTTGGCAGGAGCTGGGACAAGCGACGAGAACTCACTCCGTTGTGTGGATTCGATCTTATGACGGCTGGTCTTCTGACCTTGCAGCACTGAGGCTTCTGCGGTTTAATCTTCAGCGTCACCACATCCCTAGCAAGTACCTAGTATCTTCTTATTGATTTTACAAGGTTTTCTGGGCATAAATAATACCTCTGTACTGTTTCGATTACCATTTTCCTAGATTTAGCCAATACTGATTAATTCAGTTTGGTAATCCATATATTTTCCCATATTGTTTCCAATATATTAATATTTATATTTGTCTCCCAGACTGCTTTTGTTTCCATATAACTACCATATTCTTAATAAACAATACTTTTTATAAATTGTTGAAATTGATCCTCTTTTTTAAAATTAAAATCTTTTTCTATACAATAGTTTTCTAAGGCTGTAAATGCTGTAAAAGGAGCTGAGGTGTGATACAATAGATTTGGGGGGGGAAAATCAGGACTTTTTGAACAAAGAGGGCCATAATGGAAATATATGGGGAACAAAGATTTTCATATACAGTAGGATCCCCTTATCTGTGGGATCAGGATCCAATTATTCACTTATCCATAGTCTGAAAACATTTAAAAGATTAAAAGAAAAGTCCTAGAAATATGTTTCTAAAGATGAAGTTACCGGAACTGGCCACTAGAGGGAGCTAGCGACCATGCTATGTATAGCATTTGCTGTTCAAATAGCTTTGACTATAATCTGCATTTTTCAGCATTCACAAGGGGCTTGTAACTGATCCCCTTCAGATACGGGGTCCTTCTTTATTAATGCCATATTTCAATTGCTTCACAATAAAAGAGTTCTGTATTTGAATCCTGTTCCCCAAAATTTTCATCTCTATAAATATAAATTACTCACCTGAATTTTTCCCCCTCCCTCCATTGAACCCAATCAAGGATCTTATTCATTTTAATAAAATTTAATAATTTTAGCAAATTGAAAAGTTTCATAATGTTTTATTAAATGTGGTACGACCAATTCCCCTTTTGTGCCTAGTCCTTCTTTTACAATGTTTCTAATTTTTAATTTTTTTCCATTTCCTGCTACAATTTCCCCCAATTTATTTATTTATTTATATTTGTTTTTTTGCCAAAAATTTATTGTTTTCATTTCTGGTTGTAATGGTATATTTTGGAAAAAAAAAAGCTTCTGCCTAATAATGATGGATTTAGTATATATTAAGAGTTAAAAAATGAACAGTAAGAATGTTTCTATTACATTTTAAAAATGCAAGCCCTTATTGCCTAAAAAAGCACATTGAAAAAGCAAAGAATATATCTCTAAATCATATCCTTTATAAACTAAAAAAGCATTAAAATTTTGCAGAATCTTTATCTTTTAGGCTTATTATAATTGGCACAGATTTTTTTTTCTAAATGCTTACCCAGCCACACCAGCTTGAATCTATGGAGGAAAATACATGGTCTTTATCTATATTCTTATCTCTCCTTTATCAACTATTAACACAGTTGCATGGTGTGGCGGAGAGGGCAACTGATTAGATCTCAGGAGACCTGGGTTCAAATCCCCACTCAGCCATGGAAACTCACCAGAGAGGATGGTAGCTGTAATGCTAAAACCACTCCAGGAATGTCTGAAGTCACCAAACGCTATTAGATCAGCAAAAGTTGGAAGCAACTTCACTGCCAACTCACTGCCCAGACTAAAACAAACTGGCACACCTTTGGCACCCACCCGTTCTGGAAAACAGATGGACACCCAGAGAGAGAGAGAGAGACAAACGAGTTCTGCAAAGAAAGAGCCAACAACAGTTATTTAAAAAAAAAGAAAGAAAATAGTAAATGGGGGAATGAAAAGGAAATATATTCCCTAGTACTACTTTGACCTATGCAATCAAAGCCTGCACAAGAGGGTGAGTCATCCACCCCACATTCACGCCCATGCACAGTCCTAAGTATAATGAAGATTCAGCATCCAAAGGGGATATATAGGTATGGGAATGTGGGGGGGATCTCGTGTCCTGATCTATCAATGGAATGTCCCCAAAAGGTGGGATAATCCTATTTTATCCGTCTTCTCCATCCTTCAGGAACGAAGGTCAGGATGGAAATGGATCCTCGTTCAGATGAAGCCATCACCATGGAGAAGTTATTAGCAAGGGATATTGCACCTAAATTTGGGAGATGGGGTGAATTCTCACTGAAGGTGAAAGATGTCGGGTGACTTGGAGGTGGCAAATTGATCCCCCAATCCAGTCTTTGGAGCAGCTTTCAGCAGTTAGGAAAAGACAAATTCTGAATTGCAAGTTGAACTGAATGAAACTTTGCGTCTCTTACAGCCACGCAACCTCCCACCTGTAACACCAATGTTATTATGGAATACGGCGTACTTCTGAACATAAAAAGAAAATATGCTCTCCTTTAACGTCATCATCATTTTTAGAAAAAGCAATTGATGTCTCCCGAAGCTGTGGTGATGAAGTCCAATTATACCATACTTCATTCAAGTGTCAAAGATTGAAATAATAATCTCCAGCAAAGAAGAACATAGTGTAAGAAATGAAGTTCCCGTCTTCTTTTGCTCAGAGAGGGCAGGGTGTGGTGTGTGCTTTGCATTTTTCATAAATTCACTCTGGGAGCGTGCCCTGCTCCATGTTTCTTCAAGGACTTTCTTGTCGGCCTTTTGTTTCCTCTTCTTAACAATTCACTTACCTCAGTACTTTCCCTGATGTTGACAACTGCTCGCTGAGACGCCATATGTTCTCTTCAGCGAGACCTTTCATCACGGGTGACTTAGCGACACGGCTGAATATCTGAAGGAGCATCGCTGCACGTGGGCATGAAAGATACCAGATCAAACACTCCGCCGTAACATTGGGCTACATCCAACGTCATGGTGGGTCCGTCATGTCTGGAGATGTCTCTCTGCCCTTCTCTGCTCAGAATGGCCTTTTCTTCACCCCTCCGAATTGCCTCCTGAGTCAGTTTAGGGGATGTATGTGGTAAAAGGAAGAGGAAAATCACCACTTGCTAGTCCATCCCATAGCCAAGACGGTCAAACGTGACCCATCATAAGGTGGGCTGGGCAAATGGCAAGCTCACTAGGGCCCTTCCCCATTTCTGACAGCTGGTACTATGAGGTTGCTGTCAAAGGCCTCAGTGAAGAGCCTCATTTTACTCAACCTCCTGAAGGTCGGCAAGGAGGGGGCCACGTGCTGCTTGACCAGGAACCAATGTTATTGTAACTTGAGCAGCGTACAAAATACTGAGGGGCACCAGAGGCACCCCCTTCCACCAAACCTCTATCACTCATTCACCAAACAGTTCAGTCTCTTCCCTGGTTTCCATCATGGGGTGTGCGTGGGGAAGGTTCTCAGTTCATATGGGGTGCTGGGACTTCAAGACAGCCCCAGGCCAACTCATGTTTTCAGAGAGGCTTGTAGTACCAGCTGCTCAGAAATGGAGAAGGGCCCTCAGTCCCTCTTGGTGCTCTTGATGGAACTTGTATCTCCAGTGCCTTCTCTGCATTGGGCTTGGGGGCTGGGTACCCTGCCAGTTTCTAGGGTTTGCAGAGGGACAGGGTTGGTGATGGAGGTGGACTGAAGATGGAGGCATGTCCCCGTCAGCCTCTCCCCTTAGACACCCACATTTCCGCCCAAGAGTTCCTTCAACTCTGAACTAGTGAATCCTTCATACAAGTCAAACAATGAGCATATGATGTCTAAGAAAGGCCTCTCATTCGAGCGCTCAAATCCTGTTGCGTGGCTCTGCCTGCATGACAGGAATGATGCCATCGGCAACAGCACGTGGCCCCTGCTCAAGGGCTTCATTGTGCAGTTTTGGAGTAGAGCCGAAGTGAAAGTATACCGTGCACCCCAAATCACAACAAGAAGCTTTTAATTGACAGCAATCTGCCAGTATGCTGTTCCCATTATGCAGGCCAACAAAATTCCAGCCAGTACCTGTAGCCAGGGTCACAACCTTATTTGAACACTTGAGCAAGGGCTGGGGCACAAGCCCAGTGGAAAAGGGTTTATACTGCGCTGACTAGGTAAGGAAATAATGCTGGTATACCAGACCTGACCAATGTTGAGAGCTCATACTGCCTGCCAATCAGAGAAGCCAATATTATTCACCCCACTCCTCTGTCTGCTTAAAATAAAATGAATTCTAAGATTTCAAGGTGCTAGATTAGATAATAGGTTGTATCCTGGTGTCAGGCCATATGATCCCGAGTTCCCCTTACAGTCCCAACCCTTCCTACTATGTCTTAAAATTATGTTTTTGGTGGTGGGGTTTTAAATAGTGTATTGTAACTTTGGAAATCTGGACAGCAGCGTGATGCATGGAGGCGTTTTCCCCCCAATGTAATTAAAGCTTTCCACTGATTCTTCCCAGTGGCAATTGTTATTTCAAATGCAAATTAATAAATCATGCCCTTCTAGTTATGAATTAAAACTGGGCTCAAGGATTCCTGCTTAGACTAGCAAACTTAAAATGCAGGGAGAAAAAGCTTAAAAGAAAGAAAGGGCGGGGGGGGGGGAGAAAGACATGAAAATGGACCATTGTATCTTGTCAAGGAATCTTCTGGCATGAAAAGCATGCATATCATCAGAATGGAATAATACAATTTGGCTATCGGTTTTTTAAAAATGCTTCCACTGAGACAATATTCCGATTGCCTTCATTTGGAAGTGCTTGCCGGAATGAATAAAATAAAGTAAAATAAGAACAGAACAGAACAAAAATCAGGTTGAAGAGTTTGCACTGGCTTCCTCCGAGCCAAATAAATCCTTCAGGGCTTCGGGTCTCCGGAGGTTGTAGAGTAAAGCACTTTAGCTTTCACTGAGAATTAGTGCAAGGGGCAGTAATGCATCTAGGAGAAAGTGAGCCTTTTGAAGGCACTCAGAGGTCAAGATTGTGGCTGAATGGGGTATATAACCTTTGGAATGTTCCTTTGCATTTGCTAGTCCAGAGGTTTTGATGGCGAGGCTGGCTGGCTGGGCATAATTCCATCCAGAAACAAGTTATCTTCCAAAATGCCTCCAATATCCCCTCAAGCAGCCAGGCAGCCACAAATGTGGTAGGTTGCATTCATTTTTTTTACAATATCCAGCCAAAAGAAGAGAATTTTCCACATGTCTGTTAAAGAAGTTACAGCGGGAGGAGGGGGGGTGAGTAAAGGCGAAATTTGCAATCACGCAGCGTGTTGCAGGCAAGAGACCCTTTGGCCTGGAAGCCATTTCATTTGGGTCCCTGTGACGACACTTTGATCTCCCGCTTTCATCCGGGCTTCCTGTTTAATAGCAATACCTTTCCGCCTCTTTGCTTCTCGGGAGTGGAATTGCTGCCTAACGAGAAATGTCAAAGCATGTTTGGAAGCTGGTGTTCCAGCCAAATATCCAAGGAATTTTGCATCTGTTTATGTTTTCAAGTGGGCCCCTAGACTTGAGGGGAGGGGGGTACCATTCAGCACCGGAGGCCAGAACTGGAAGGCAGAAGGTAACACTTTCAACACTTCTAGTTTGAGAAGGCCTCCTTGGTAAAACACCAGAGACCTCCTAGCTTGAAAGAACACGATTCATGTGTCCGTCTTTCATTAATATTAATTGTTCATGTTTTAGAGGCTCTCGTTTGGGAATTAACTAGATGCGGTCATAATCCAAACTACGAACTAAAAAAAATGCCCGAAACTGTGCTGCTTCATCGTTCTGTTTGTGGTTCGGTTCCCACATGCTGTTTTGCCGAATCGGACGAAACCCCCAACTTTTTTTCCATCCAGCACTTCATTTGGACAAACCAGATGGCCCAGCCCCTTTCCCGCTGGCCCCGTTGCTTTCCGACCTGGTCCTACCACCTCCTCCTCCTCTGCCACCATCATCAGAGACAGAAAGCCCACCTTCGGTTCCGGAAGCTGGGCCTGCTGTCTTTGTGCATGCACACACCTCTCAGCATGGCAGCAGTGGCACCATCAGAGAAGGTACCTAAGTCACGCCCCTGGTCAAGAACTGAGAACCGAACCAGTTCATAGTTCAGTTTCCTGGCTGGTTTGGGGTGAATCATGGTTCGTAGTCAGTCACAAACCACAAACCATCATGAACCACAATTTTTCTGATTAGTACCCATCTCCAGAATTAAGAAAAACAAAGCAAAATGAAAGTGTGAAAATCCTCATCTGTGTTTTTCCCCATTAAAAAAGTTCCATCTTTGCTGAACATTCTGGAAGAACAGGAATTAGTGTGTGGCGATTGGGGCTCTAATTCGAAGCATTGAATTGTAGAGGGTCCAACTACCTGCAGCTGGAAGGGTATGAGCCCCACCCATTGGTATCTGGAGGAGGATCGACTCCCCTGCCCCAAGCTTATAGGTCACCTCCAGCCATTTGTCCCAGGGCAGAAGGAGACACAAGACGGAGGGGCTGAACACAGAGACCGTGTGACTACTTCATGTTCTGTGCCATGTGTTTCTTCACATTCCTCTGTCTTCCTCACATGCCAGTTTTATGTGATCCGGACTTGTCCAAAAGAGCAGCAAAGTCCGGGGTGCTAAACTTGCTAGTTCTGCTGATTGGGGCCGATTTGTTTCTTTGGGGCTCTAAAACTGGATCCCATTGACATCTAGAGTAGCCCAGTAGCTAATGTCTGGGAGTAGGATATGGAAGATCTGAGTTCAAATTCCATGTCCCACCATAGAACTCGTTGGGTAAATCTAGGCCAAATTTGCCAAGTTCATGGGACTCTAGTGAGGGCAATGTGGGAAGGAAATGACCCCTGTGTGCCATCTGGAGCTCATTAGAGGAAAGGCAAACATACATCTAATAAATAAATAAATACGGATGTTTTAGATTGGAGGGAGGGGGAGAGAGCAGGTCCAGGATCTGCCAATATTTGCACACAGCCTCCTTGAAGGAATTAGATTCTCTACCCTTGACTGGTGTGCCTTCTTCCATACCACACTAGACTTTGTCCCATTGTAGAAGCTTGAGCAATGGACTAGGACTCAAGAGGCCTGAGTTCAAATCTCAGCTTAGCTGTGGAAATTTGTTCGGGCATGGAACCGATAAAGCCACTGCTTAAACATCTCCGCCTGCTTCCTTAGGGTTTCTCTGAATTCCAACGACAAAACAGAGTCAGTTCCAGTTTTTGTGTGGATGGGGAGCTACCAGGATGCTCTTGAGGAGGACCAGAACAGAATCTTTCCTGAAAGGTTGGACAGCTGCTCCTGCTTGTCAGAGGAGAAGATGCTAGGTTAGATGCATCCACGAGTCTGCTTCGTTATCGGGCAACTTCCTGTATCTGAATGTAAACCTATGTTTTAGTCTTTAAAAAAAACACACGCACAGACGGTGACAAGAGGAAATGATAGGAGGTGTTTAGTGGGAAGCGAGGGCCGTTTCTGCAGCTGATAAAAGGTGTCATAACAGGCAAGTAGCAATATGTCCCTGACAGAAGGATAAGGGGAGCAGATGTCCAGGCCAAAGCTCAGAGCCGCAACAACGTTGTGATTGCCTCACGTAAGCAGGAATGAGTCCTTCCCTTTTGTCTGGACTTGCCCTGCAGCTATAGCGAAATCTCCCTCAGCTCCAGACAGCTCCCTGGGACTTAAACACACACACACACACACACACACACACACACACACACACACACACACACACACACACACACACACACACACACACACACACACACACACACACACACACACACACACACACACACACACACACACACACACACCCCTGACCACAAGATATATGATCACTGAACAAAAACATTTTTTTTAAAAAATAAACGTCCCCCCTCAGGTCTTCCCATCCCTTATTTACACACTGTAGATATGTGCTGGATTTAAACAGATGCTGTGTAAGTAGATGAAGTCTTGTTATCACTTAGATAAAGCCTATAAGACTGGAAAGCTGTGGGTCCCCCTCCCCCCAGAGAGCTTGATCATTACGATGTGGGAGGCATGTAATGTGCCCGTCCACAGACATAACAAGTGGGAAGTATTCTTTCCACAGTCACTGGTGTTTTCCGGAAGCTCCATCAATTATCTGTTTCGTGGCATCAGGTCACCTCTAACTTAACGGCAACCCCATGAACAACCAATCTCCAAAATGTTTGGCCCTCAACTGCCCTGCTCAGCTCTCGCAAACTGAAGCCTGTGGCTTTCTTTAGGGAGTCCATCCGTCTAGTGTTAAGTCTTCCTCTTTTCCTGCTGCCTTCCACTTGGATTACTGTGAAAACCCTTTGACGAGACACAGCTCATAAAGCTCAGAATCCCCTCAGCTGGTAAACATTTGGTCCACTGCAGGGCCATAATTAGATCAAGGCACCTAGAGTCTTACCCAGTGCCAAATTTGGAAAGTGCACCTCTTTCAACACCCAAGATTGGCTTGGTAGCCTAGTCTAATGTCATAAGAAAAGACAATGGTTGGCAAGACCATTGGAGAAGAACAGAAGAAGGTGGTCAGTATGCCAAACTCTAGAGAGACAGCAGAGGACAGGTCAACCGAAGGGGGCCACTTCCAGAGCCTGGTCTCACCAGATTGTGAGTATTTTTTCATTGTATTTACTGTATACCCTGCCTATCTAGTCATTTTGACCACTCTAGGTGGCTTACAACATAAAGGATAACAAGTTCAAGAAAAATGTATAACAATTAATTAATTAAATGATTCTGCAAGATGGGAAAAATACAAAATAAATCAAATAAAGAGAAAAAGAATAAAAAAGGAAAGAGGACAGGAATTAACTGGAAGGGAAGGCCTGCCTATACATCCATGTTTTTAGTTGGTTCTTAAAAGTACCCAGCGATGGTGCAGCGCGAATCTCCGGAGGTAGGTTATTCCAGAGGCGAGGAGTCACCGCCAAGAAGGCCCGGTTTCTAGTTCTTTCCTTCCGGGCCTCCCTCGGCGTCAGGCTCCTCAGCCTCACCTCCTGGCTCGCGTGGATGACACGGGTAGAACTAGTTGGGAGTAAGTGTTCCGCCAAGTATCGAGGTCCTAAACCATTTAGGGCTTTATATGTAAGCATTAACACTTTGAAGTTAATGCGGAAACAGATGGGCAGCCAGTGCAGCATGGCCAGAGTAGGAGAGATATGTTGGTATTTTCTCACTCCAGTAAGGAGTCTGGCCGCCGCATTCTGCACCACCTGAAGTTTCCGCATCAGCTTCAAAGGAAGCCCCACGTAGAGCGTGTTACAGTAGTCTAAACCATTGGGGAGCAGGTCTAGATAGACCAAGCCTATGGGCTGGATGGTACAAAAACCAGCTTATTAATATGCATTCAATTCTTCAAAAAAAACCTTCTAATTTATGGATATGGGATATTGTGCTTCTGCACCCATGATTCAAAAATTCCAGGACATAGCCCAGTATTGCTGCACAATATCATGTCCACCTTGCCAACAGGGAAAACAGATGCCTAGCTTTACATAACAAAGGGCAGCCTGAGTGTTGACAACACCCATGGCAGCAGTCAAGATGGTCTAGGGGGTACCCCTCTTGTGCTCACTAACATTCACACTCATCCAAATACAGCCCTGACCATTGCTTTGTGTTTGGATGAGACGTGGTCAACTGATGAAAAGAAGAATCCGCTTCTGGGATTTTCTCTTGTGTGGTGTCTCTTTGTCAATGGTAGTGAGCAGACGATTTACTTTTTGGAAATGAGTAAAGAATACCTTTTGGGAAAATTGTTATTCAAGTGGTAGCAAAAGAAAACCTTACATTTTGGTCTGTGGAATTAACGACGGTAACTAACACAGTAAAAAGATGTGAAAAAATATTCCAAGTTTTAAGGAAGATTTCTGCAAGATGTAGTGTTGTTGTTGTTGTTGTTTTAAGGTGGTGTTGTGGAGATAAGATGGAGAAAAATGGGTAGAACTGAATAAACCTAGAGTGAAAAAAGATGAAACATCCGGAGGATGAAGCAAGAAATGATGGCACCTTTCAGGTAGATGATTGAAAGAGTTTTGCTAATGAGCACATGTCTGGAAGATTTCGGGTTGGTCAGCAAATGTCTGATACAATTTTAGGAGAGTCAGCAGATAAAACTGACCACAAAGAGGGCTACCTGAGATTGATCCACAGCATGTTAAGCGAGCAGATGTTACAAGGCCCTGTTGTCTTGGCCCAGACACCACTCTTCTGACAATCGCTGTTTCTATAACAGAGGGCAGATAAACAATGGATATAATGACATTCTGTTCATGCACAGGAGCTTTTCATAAAATCGTAGAATTGCACAGCTGGAAGAGGTTCCCCAAAGGCCATCCAATTCCATCCTTTGTTGACGCAAGGAATCCACAGCTAAGACATCCCAGACAGGCCACCATCTAATCTCTGTTTAACAACTTCCACGGAAGAAAAGGCCACGCCACCCCAAGGCAGCTGATTCCACTGGCAAATAGCTCATAATGTGAACAAGTTCTTCCTAATGTTTAGGCGAAATCTCTTTTCTTGGATTTCAATCCATTACTTAGGGTTCTCCTCTCTAGAGCAGTGGTTCCTGACCTGGGGTCCCCAGATGTTCTTGGATTGCAACTCCCAGAAAACCTGGCCAGCGCAGCTAGTGGTGAAAGCTTGTAGGAGCTTTAGTTCAAGAATATCTGGGGACCGAAAGGTTGGGAACCACTGCTTTAGAGGTACAGAAAAATGAGTTCCGGCCCACTTCCACAGCTTTGGGATTTTCCTTGGTGGCGGCTTCTATCTGTAAACTCTGAAAGCTTCTCCCAGGTTGATGACTCGTCCAGAAAAACTGCTGAACCATGGAGGACAAGAAACAGTAAAGCGACATCAGTGGCATTCCCTCCTGTGTTTACTTGGCAATATATTCCACATACCCATAATGAGGGAAAGGCAAGATCACCAGAGCCTGGATGGGTCTGGGTTGGCAATCAGATCAGGGATTGTTGAACTGAAATTTCCCATATTTTTCGCTCCATAAGACGCACTTCCTCTCAAAAAAAAATTTGGGAGGAAAGTGTGTGCATCTTATGGAGCCAATACTGGGGAAAATGGTGCAATTCCCCAGAGCCCATGCCACTGTCATACGTGGCTGGGCTCTGTACTCATTAGTAGCGCTGGTACTACAGGGCATCCGTAGCAGCCCTGTAGGACCAGTGCCGTTTACTGGACAGCCGGATCACATGATCAGCCAGGCGCCGGGGGGAGCAGAGAGAGGGAGAGGAGATGAGACTGCCGTGGAGGAAGAACGAAAACTTCTGAAATCAATTACTGGTAAGTTTAATAGGCCTGAGACTGGTGAGGGGAAGATAAAGTTACAACTGAGAGCCTGCTGGATGGGGTAAAGGCGGCTAGAGTAGCCATCTGTAGTTCAGAGTTTGGCAGGAAGCGGCATCGCTTCTCCATAAATTAAGCCTAAATAGAAGTAATTTTGCAGATATTTAAAACATTAAGGGACCTGGGGGTGGATCTTATGGTGTGTCTTATGGCCAGGTGCATCTTATGGAGCAAAAAATATAGTAATCAGCAAAACAAATGAATGTGTGTGTGTGTGTGTTAGGCAAGGGGTTTGACAGGATAGGAAATCCTGCCTGTCAATGTGCCATCTGTCAGCGAATGGAGCAGGGTCTTCTCTGTGGTGGCCCCCATACTTTGGATCATGCTTTCAACATAAATGTGTCTGACCATTCCCATCTTCTTTCAAAAGCTGGCTAAAACTTTGTTCTTATGAAGAGACCCGATGGAGGTTGCTTAGATTCGTACTCATGCTGGCATTTTAAAAGATATTTTAAGAACATTTAGAAGTGCATTTGTGAGCATTATTGATATTTAGAAATGACTTTCAAGTGTTGTTGTGATTTCACGCTGCTATTTTTAAAGCAAGCTCTCTTGGCCTGGTTTAAAGGAAATTTGTGAGTCGTATTGATTTTTAGAAATTATTTTCTATTTTGTTGTGATTTTATATAAGGATCTTAAGGATGCTTTTAGGGGCTGTATTTGTGAGTTTTATTGATTTATTAAAGACATGATTTTCAATTTTATTGTTGTACCCCGGACTGATGGCTGATTTAACAGCAGTGAAACTGTATAGAAATGGTAAAGAAAGAAACAGAAACAGCAAATTTCCAGACTACATCGTCTTTAACCTAATGGTTAATTGAGTACTGTCATCATAGTCCATTGTTTAAAACTCGTCCAGGCGGACATACAGAAGTACTGTATACCAGCTAGGTAGGCATTTTGTAACACTGCCACTTAATACTTGTAGTCAATGTCCCCAAGCTGCAGCTATTTACTACGACCAGGGTTGTTTTTAAAGGTGCGCGCGCGCGCGCGCGCGCGCACACACACACACACACACACACACACACACACACACACACACACACACACACACACACCTCTGTCACTAGTCCAAACACCATATCTAAAAGGACCAGGTTTTTCTGGGATTTTCCCTTGTGTGGTGTCTCTTTGTGAATGGTAGTGAGCAGAAGAGGGTATCCTGTAGACCATCTTGACTGCTGCCATTGGTGTTGGACTCATGAAACCTGAATTCAGATCCTTCTTGGCCATTGAACCACCCTTTTGTTGTTTAGACATTAAGTCATGTCCGACTCTTCGTGACCCCATGGACCACAGCACGCCAGGCCCTCCTATCTTCCACTGCCTCCCGGAGTTGTGTCAAATTCATGTTGGTTGCTTCGATGACAGTGTCCAACCATCTCGTCCTCTGTCGTCCCCTTCTCTCTTGCTTGTACTCTTTCCTAACATCAGGGTCTTTACCAGGGAATCTTCTCTTCTCATGAGATGGCCAAAGGATTGGAGCCTCAGCTTCAGGATCTGTCCTTCCAGTGAGCTTTCAGGTTTGATTTCCTTCAAAATGGATAGGTTTGTTCTCCTTGCAGTCCAGGGGACTCTCAAGTGCCCCCTCCAGCACCACAGTTCAAAAGCATCAATTCTTTGGCGATCAGCCTTCTTTATGGTCCAGCCCTCACTTCCATACATCGCTATTGGAAAAACCATAGCTTTGACTATGCGGCCTTTTGTCGGCAAGGTGATGTCTCTGTTTTTTAAGATGCTGGCCAGGGTGGTACTGTATATAAATCTCAGAAACAGACTATTATAGAATAGGGTCACCTACTGGTTTGCTTTTTCTTGCTGGTAGATCTACACTTCTTTTACTTTACTTTTATTGAATTTATACCCCGCCCCTCTAGACAAAGTCTACTTCTAACTACTTTGGAGATTCCTCTCAATGTCCAAAGCAATTCACCTCTCTCTATCTGCAGTGTGGCATTGATGGCAGGGTGCACCCTTCAGCACCCAACTGCTGATAGGACCTACATTGCCCATCGGCCCCCACGTATCGGCCATGGCTTTTTTCTATGTGGAGTCCCATCAAGAACAAAAGAGGCGAGAGGGCCACTTTGCCGGGAAAGTATTAATTACTCTTTCTCTTTCGGCTGCCGTTGGAAACGTAGATGATGAATCTCTCTCTGGTGTGCCATGCTCTACAAGCCGAGCGGAAGGCCGGGGTGAAGGACAGTGGCTGCCTAGTGTCTTAATCAGATGCAGATCTTCCTAAGAGCACCAGACCATCAAATTCCTCTCCCCCCCTCTCTCTTTCCCTCCCGCCACCCCCCAGCTCACCCACCCCTCCACCCCCTCCCTGTTTTTCTGGCAGCCCTGGACCTTCAGCCCAGCTCTGAATAGGCAGAGATGGATTCGGGGTTTTATTGAAAGATCATACAGGATGACTGCAAAATCCCATTACTTGTTGATTAAGTATTGATTGCCTCGGTATTAACAAGCTAGCTAATATGAAGTGACCTCTGAGGCCACTGGTTCGGAGAAGGGAGAACAGGGGGAGAGAAGAAGAGGGGGAAAGAAGGTGGAGGGGGAGAGAAAAAGACAATTTACTAAAAACAGGCAGGCAGATGAATTTGAGGGCCAGCTCTCCTCTTGGCTTTTAGCTTCGGTTAAAATGTCACACTCAATAGTTGCAGATCAATGGCCCCTTTATTTCTTTGCTGCCGTCTTATTACCATCACGAGGCTGTCTCTTTTGATGCTTTTTAATGACCCTCTGAACCGCGTGCTCTGCTTACCCACTGCCTTTGACTTAAAAGAGGGACCTGTCCCTGACTCTCTCCCCCCCCCATGCTCTCCCCTCACCAAAGCTCCCACCCTTTGCCTCTGGTTGCCCTCCCTTCTCGACAACGCTTTCTCCCAACGCTGGTTTTGGAGTGGCTTAGAAAGCCACATTGTGCACCCACAGAACGGGAGCAACAAGGGTTCGTTGGGTCACCCGGGTGGCGGGCCTGTGTTCTTTTCCATCTTGCCTTCCTTTCTTTTCGCCCACGTTTCAAAAAAGTCTCGCTCCTTTTCAGAACTTCAAAAACCAGCAAGATATTAAGAGACCACCTACTGTTCGCTTCTGTCGACAGCTCTTATTTGTGTGTGTGTGTGTGCGTGTCCGTGTCCCTGTATGCTCATGTGTGTGTGTGTGTGTGTTTCCAAAGCGTATTAACGTTGAGAATCTTCGGATACATGAATGTTCCCAGAAACAAGGACTTAGAGATTCAAAGTGGAACGTCGCCTCTAGTCATCATTTGGTAAATATTGAATCGGTACTTTACGAAACAGGAAAACGATGCTTTTCAGACGTGCCTTCTTGGGAATCAAAAGCAAATGGTGTGTGTAAACTATTTATCTCTTATTTTTTTTTGAAACACAAACACATGTACAGGTCAATGTGAGTTTGAAATACACATTCTGGCTGTACGCCTGGAAATTCACCGACAGCTCGGTTTCGACACAGGTTAGAAAACAAAACCTATCCTCCACATCATCCTGCCTTGCATTTCAGCACCTAAGATCGGGTTTGATCAAAAAGGCCTGGGTTGACATCCATGCTCAGATTTCCTTTTCAAACCGAGACACCACCCCTTGAATTCTAGTCTGCCTTCGTGTTCCTGTGAATGGGAATGAAAACCAATGACATGGGATTGTTAAGATGTGCGGGACAAAAACGCTATCATTTGCTGGAGGACAAGGAAGTCTTTATGGATCAGCCTCAAATGAAAAAAAAATCATGCTATCAGTTATCAGGGATAAAAGAAACAAATTCCAAGAAATTCACACATTTTCCTAAGTTCAACTTGCTAATGGAAAAAAAATTAACTCACATTCTCTTCTTTGAATTTTTTATTCTTCTCTGTATTGCTTTTTTAAAAACCCACACAGTATCTCTCTCATGGGTGAAAACAGTTTTAGGAAATTTTGGAGAGAAAATAAGTTACAAGGCACGGAAGTGAGGCTAACAGAGAGGAAGAATAAGGCTTTGGAAAACAGCCACTCAACAAAGACTGATTCATGAAAAATGACGCATACGCTTTTTGATCAATTAATTCTGCCGTTCATTTAGTGGGGGGGGGAATTTATATTGCTGAGGCTAACATTTATAGAACAGTTTATTTGTCTGTGGAAGCTCTTTGGGTTTTATTGACTTTCCAAAATGAGGAATGGGGTGCGTGTATTTTTTTAAAAAAAGGTTCCCTTCCTTTTCAGAGTGTTGCGCTTAAGATGCTTAAGAAGGTTGCTGGGATCTTGGCAGGTTTTTGGGTCCGAGTTTTGTTTTGTTGGCACATTAAAACAATTAAAAACAAGCTTTCCCCCACCCCCCTGAAAAAAGGGAGGGGTGGGAGGGTTTCAAGTCATGAATTGAGTCCATATCATTGGGGGGGGGAGCCAAGTTGAGTCCAAGATAAGTTGTCCATGTCACTTAATTCTGACTTGAATCCCCTGAATAATTGAGTTTCCAATCTTGTAAACTACATTTGAGCTTTTGATTTCAGTAAGGAAATTAGGTGTGGCCTCCCACCGAAATCAATAGCATTGAATTGTAGTTGATTTTGCCTTGATCATGCCATTTCCCCCTCACCTCCCCCTTTTCAAAAGAGAATGCTGAGATTTTGGCTGTATAGAATTATTGAAATTTAAGCCGGCTGTTCAATAGCGTATGATTAACGTATGAATCATTTCAGATTTCTCCAGCAGATCGAGATGAGCCGAAGAAAAAGGCATACACCCAGGGATCAATATGGATAATCCTGGGCCTTATACCAAAGCTGAATCCTACTTTGCAACTTTCTTATAGCTTCGTTTTCATTAAAAACAGAAGAAGAAGAAAAAAACAAGTGTCGGTGGCGGATGATATTGAGAGATTTCGGAACAGCCAATAATGTACTTCGAAGAGGCAGTTGCAATAATCTTGGCACTACTTTATAACCTCTGCTTATTCTTACTGAAAATAAAATACTCCGCAGTTGATATGTGCTCCAATGTGGTTCAGCTGGCACATTAAAACAATTTTTCTCATTTCCATGTTTGAATTCCTCTGTCATGCGGATCTCCCACACAGCTGGGCTTTCTTTCCCCCATCATTTTATTATTTGTTCAGTCGGTAACAAACACAGGAGAAATTTGTCAGCTCCCAGCTTGGCTCTCAGCGCTAGATAATTATCTCATGTGAATTTCTTTTTTTATTTGATCTCGCTGGATTTCAAACATCGTTTGAGAGGCTGAAGTCCTGCGAAAAAATCTGGACAAAGCCACAACAAAGCATGGAATGGATGTGTTCAGGTCCTCCTTAAGAAACCTCTTTGGATTGCAGAAGGACAGATCCTGAAGCTGAGACTCCAGTACTTTGGCCATCTCATGAGAAGAGAAGACTCCCTGGAAAAGACCCTGATGTTGGGAAAGTGTGAAGGCAAGAGGAGAAGGGGATGACAGAGGATGCGATGGTTGGATAGTGTCACCAAAGCAACCAACATGAATTTGACCCAACTCCAGGAGGCAGTGGAAGACAGGAGGGCCTGGTGTGCTCTGGTCCATGGGGTCACGAAGAGTCGGACACGACTAAACGACTAAACAACAACAACAACAACATAATGGTAGAAACTGTTTGGAGCAGGAAACAGCTAGGGTGATGTGAAGAACCAGATCAAAGTTTGACACCTTCAACTTGGTCTAAGGTGTGTTTGCGCATGATATAGTCCTTACATTGACCAATCAATGTATCTGGAAAAAAGTGTACACATGTAAAAATGTGCGTAAAAATGTACATGTTTCAAATGTGTGCAATACAATCGAGACATGCCTTTGATTCTGTGGTTGCCCACCAGTGGTGCATGTGTAACACTTATAAGTTCAAAGGTGCTATTTGCTGCCTTAGGGTATGTATTGATGAACCTTGCAAACACAATTTCACAAAATGAGCCTTTTCTTATTCACTGCTGTATAACAGACAATATGAGCAATTACAACAACACGAAATGCTTCAGTTTGCGCACCCAGGTCCTCAGCAACAGCACCATGGCAGAAGCTGTTTGTAGAATTGCAAAGTTCAAGTAGCTCTTTGAATTCAAATTCAGATAAAAATTCAAAACATCTGGTTGGGTGTCCGATATATAGAAGAATCAGCTCCACAGGTGGAATCTTCAGAACTCTGAGATTAAATATCAATATAATTGTATGTAATTTGTGAATTCCTTATGTCGATTCACCCCCTCCAACACAAACATATAGGAATTATACCTAGACCAAGTTGGCAAGGGCTTTTGCAGTTCAAGTGGTAACAAGAGCTCTGGCCTCTTCAGTTCTCTTGCTCTTTCTGATTCAAATATCTTACTCAGAGCCCTGCTCTTTCTTAGTCTCACTCCTTTGGGCTGAACCAATATTTCATATGGGTTACACATGCAATGCTGGTGGTGTCCAGGTATTGTTTACGTGGGGCCCAGGGTTAAAAATTCTCTCTTCCTCAATCCCCCTGTCCTCCCAGAGATGTGATCTGTGGCATGGCCACTGTGGATTGCTCACCAGTGAGTTTTTGGCTCACAAGCAAAAACTTTGGATATTCCTAAGTATCCATCACCTTGCTGAAGCTGTATTCGTCCTTGTTCTCCATGTTTACTGGCTTGGTGAAAATGAGAAATGCAACAATAATATAATCTATAAATATCCCTTTCCCCATAAAAGGGGGGGGGATTTTGGTTCTATCATAGCGGTGTTCTGTTTCTTTCATAGAGTGATTGGTGGATCTCAAAACATGAAAGTTTGGGAACTGGCGCTTTAGTCCAGGGAAGCACCGCATTCAAATGTCACGTGCAATCTGAAATTTGAACACCAACATGAATATACAGGCAGCAGGCAGATTAAGCAAAGATAGAAATGGATCTCAAAAAAACATAAAGCCTGCTGCTCATATTCCGCCCCATCGGACTTAAAGCACTCTCTGGGCAGTTTAAAAATTAATTATGCAAGCTACACATTGCACCCCTGCTCACAGCAAGCTGGATAGTCACTTTACTAACCTTGGAAGGCTGGAAGGCTGAGTGAACCTCAAGCCGAATATTGGAGATGGAACCTAGGACGTGAGCAGAGTTTTAGCTGCAGTACTGCAGTTTAACCACTGTGCCACGAGGCTCAGCTCTCATACTTTAGGAATCCAATAAGAACAAGAATAGAACCAGGCACAGACCATACATGGAGGTAAGACTGGGAAGCTACCTGCAGCAGCCCGTTTTATAAACGTGGACGTTCCTAGGGGAGAATAAACAGGTAAAAACATGTTCCGTTGGTTGCCGAGACCAAGCGCCGCTGGCTGAATTTCTGCCTGACGCACACATTTTAAAGCCACCCAGCCTCCGCCATGAAAACAAAAGCCGGAGAGTTGCGTCTGCATTGCTATCACCCATTGTCTTGGCTCAAAATGCATCGAGGGGGTGGGGTTGCTTTTCATTGTTGCCTTCAATGGATTTTGAGGGCTTTTGACTTTTCTGCTTATGAATGGCAATCTGTCAGAAGGGCTAAGGGACCTTCTGGGTCATCTCTCTAGACCGGCTTGACCTCCCAGGTTCAAAATTAAGCATTGCAGCCGCAGAAAAAATTCAGGTCTGATACAACCAACATACAGTTTGCCACCCACCCTTGCTGTTTCCAAACTTGTGGAGCAGCTGGGTGGCTGATGGTGAATTACAATAAAAGATGATTGTCTTTTCTTACTTATCTGGCCTACTATTTTCCATGTATTTATTCCCTTCCTCTCATTTTCACCCACTTTTTTTATTTCCATTCTTTCTCCCCTTTTGTCTTCTTTATGTAAGTTTTCCTTTTCTTTCTGCTTTTCTCTCCCTCTTGGGGGAAAAATGCTTCCCTTGCTTCATTAGCCCTTATTCTTTCAGTTTCCGTTTTCCCACCCTCACCATGTCCTTTTGTCTTGTTCCAATGGTCATCCAGCTTTGTTTTGCTCCATTTAAAATAAAATTTTAAAAAAGTTGCCCGTGTACACATTCGGAAAACATGGAAAAGGTACAAATGACCTGGATAAGGTCCTTGGTCCACCTGGAAGAACATCTCATTTTGTGACAGCTGTCAATCTAGGATAGCTGCTAGAGATGGGCAGTTCACTGGTTTGATCCAGTTTGGCAGTTCGGACACACAGCTGTTCCAATGCGTGTTCTGGCTTCCCTCACCCCTCTTCCTCTGTTGGGCATCTACTCAGAAGCAGTTGTGTGGCTTCCCAGCCCTGTCACCTCTGGCAGGTGCCCACTTATAGGCAGCATTCAGAGGAGGTGGATTTGGGAAGGGTGGTGCCGCGGATTAAACCACAGAAGCCTCTGTGCTTCAAGGTCGGAAGACCAGCTGTTGTAAGATTGAATCCACGCGACGGAGTGAGCTCCTGTCACTTTTCCCGCTCCTGCTAAACTAGCAGTTCGAAAGCATGTAAAAATGCGAGTAGATAAATAAGGACCACCTCAGTGGGAAGGTCATGGCGTTCTGTGTCTAGTCACGCTGGCCACGTGACCACGGAAACTGGCTTCAGACAAATGCTGGCTCTATGGCTTGGAGATGGGGATGAGCACCGCGCCTTAAGAGTTAGACACGACTGGACTAAATGTCAAGGGGAACCTTTACCTTACATTACCTTTGCATCATTAGTACAGTTTGGACACACACACACACACATACATGCACGGACACGGACACACACACACACACACACACACTCACAGAGAGAGAGAGAGAGAGAAAGAGATGTAGATCCACCTTGGTAAATTACAGTTGCCAGGAATATATAGGATATGAGAAATCCCAGGATCAGAAGCGTATGAATTTTGATAAGGCTCATGAAAATTCCCAGCAGGGAAGCCCAACTCCAGACCTGTCCAAGCTCAAAAAGGCAAGGATTGTTTGCGAACAAAGCAAACCACATTTATTTCATCTGCAGTGCTTGTCTTTAGAAATGACAAGGCGGTATTTTTCCCCGTTTCTTTATCTCGGGCAATTGGCCAACCCTTGGAAGGCTTTTGCCAGAAGAAGACAAGGAAATTTATCATATATATTAATTTTATGTTTTCTGTATCTGTACAATTCATAAATTTGAAGTTGCCGTACTGTGGGTTTCGGGCAATCGGAAGGTTTTAAAAAGCAGCTTTAATTCATTTGAATATAATCGTAGCTTGGTTTGTTGTGAGAGGAGCAGCGGAGTTAGCCCGACAAACAGGACTTAGGCAGAAAACGATTTTCAGCATTTCCAGTCTCTTCTTTCCCAACCATTATCACATTTTCACAATTTCCAGTGGCTTACAAGCAAATAGATTCAGACGAGGATTGTATGCCGGAGCTCCTCACAGTTCCCACTTTAGCAAGACAGCTTAAAGAACTCCTACTCTTTCTTCACAGGGACTGGGCATTTATGCAGCCCCTAGCAAAATTTGCAGTTTCGAACATGATTATTGTTTATGGAACTTGTTGCTTTACTTATTTATCCAGCAGGTTGTGGTTGTTATGCCATTGTTTTGGATTCCAGAAATAAAAGGTCGTGTTTCATGGTTCTTAGCACGAGGGCAAAAAGAAAAGAAAAGAAAAGAAAAGAAAAGAAAGAAAGAAAGAAAGAAAGAAAGAAAGAAAGAAAGAAAGAAAGAAAGAAAGAAAGAAAGAAAGAAAGAAAGAAAGAAAGAAAGAAAAAGTATCTTTCCCTCCCTCCATATTGCATCTTGAAAATGTTCATAAAACCAAGACGCCAACAAAACAACATACAGTAGAACTGCAGTATCCACAGGTTTAGTACCTGCAGTTTGACTTATCTGATGTCTGCAAATATTAAATCAAATGTCCCAGAGATATGGGTTCCAGGATGTATTACCAGAACTGGCCACTAGATGGGATGAGAGACTATGCTATATACCATATTTTTCTGTGTATAACACTATACTTTTGTCTAAAATCTTTAGACTAAAACTTGAGGGTCATCTTATACATGGAAGTAAGCTGAGGGGAGAAAAAACAAGTGGAGGGGAAAGCAGGGATCAAAGTGATCCTGCAGGGTTTTGATCCCTGTCTTCCCCTCCACTTGCTAAGCCTTAGCAAAAGGAAAGCAGGGATCAAAGCACTGAAGGATGGCTTTGATCCTTGCTTTCCCCTCTGCTTACTAAGTCTCATGGGGCTTAGCAAAAGGAGGGGGAAAGGATCAAAGCAATCCCATGGCTGTATAAGGGGGAAATGGATCAAAACAATCATGCAGTCGTGGGATTACTTTGATCCCTTTCCCCGCTCCTTTTGCTAAGCCCCGCAGGGCTTAGCACGAAGGGAGAAAGCAGGGATCAAAGCGATCCTGCAGTGCTTTGATCCCTTTTCCCCTACACTTGCTAAGCCCCACTTAGATTTCTTTATTTTGCGTTAGTAAAGTGGGGGCATCTTATACATGGGGGCATCTTATACACGGACAAATATGATACATGGTTCTCTACATGCACAATTTCTGGCCTCTGTGGGGGAGGGGCTTGGAACTAATACCCCACTGATACTGTATCAGTTTTACTGTATATATGAAACCATTTCCTTTACTCCTTTGGATTGATCTCAGAACAGAATAGAACCTGACCAGTTTCTGACAAAAAAGGTTCTAAAAATTTCTTCAGGCCAAGAGCTGCATGCAGTATTCTATGACAGCAGTTTTTGAAAGAAAAAAGTCCTTCTTATATCATAAAGCTCTGTTGTCACTATTTGTGGTTGAAAGTTTGGCACTACTCGTTGTATTACTCATTGACCAAATGTAACTACTTAGAAGTTACTTTAAATTTCCTTCTAAGTCACTTCTAATTATTTCACCAAATGACTTCTAACTAGTTGCTTCCAAGCCCCGGAAGATTAGACCACAGATCTGTGAAACACCCTTATAATAAAGTAATCAGAAGGAGTATATCTGAAGTAGTCCCAGGCTATGTTACTTCTGTGGGAGGGAGGCATTTTGAGCAGGGAGCAGAATATGTTTTTTTTTAAAATTTCATCCCTTCTTTGTGGAATTCAAGCAAATAAATCAATGAGGCCCATTCTGTGTGCAATGTTGTACCTAACCTCAGTTTTGCATGCAGCTCTTGAACACATTTCTGAAAACCATTGCAAGAAATCATTTCAGAAATAAGGCAAGGAAGATCCTTTGTATTACCCCCCAACAGTCTATTGGTTCATCATCATCATCATCATCATCATCATCATCATCATCATCATCATCATCATCATCATCATCATCATCATCGTCATCGTCATCG
The DNA here is from genome assembly GCF_051106095.1 of Pogona vitticeps. Taxonomy (NCBI): domain Eukaryota; kingdom Metazoa; phylum Chordata; class Lepidosauria; order Squamata; family Agamidae; genus Pogona; species Pogona vitticeps. The sequence goes on from NC_135783.1 coordinate 9,462,751, forward strand.
TCATCATCATCGTCATCGTCATCGTCATTGTTGTCGTCGTTGTCGTCATCGTCATCATCGTTGTCATCATCGTCATCATCATCGTCATCATGACAACCCTTTTTCAGGGGTTTCCCAAGTAGAGAATAGTCTGAAGTGGTTGACCGTTCCTTTCTTCTGGGAGAGTGCCCTGGGACCATGGTGCAGCTTGCCCAAGGCCACCCAGGCTGGCTCTACTCACAGAAGGGGCAGTGGGGAATCGAACTCCCAGCCTCTGGCTCTGCAGCCAGATACCTAAACCACTGAGCTATCCAGCCAGCTTTCATGGAGAGAAGGAAAGGAGAGAGAGAAAGAGAAGGAGTTTAAAGAGAGAGGAAAGCAAGACAGAAAGATGGAGTGATGAAAGAATGTGGCGCATGCACACGCGCGCATGCACGCACACACACACACACACACACACACACACACACACAGAGAGAGAGAGAGAGAGAGAGAGAGAGAGAGAGAGAGAGAGAGAGAGAGAGAGAGAGAATGGTAGCCCATGCACTTTCACTCTTTTGGTCAGTAAAGAAAGCTGACAGGGGAAAAACGATTTGTTTGAAGTACAATGCTGGAAGAGAGCTTTACGGATACTCTGGATCATCAGTCAGACAAACTAGTGGGTCCTAGTTCAAATCAAGCCTTAACTAGCTTTGGAGGCAAAAATGATGACACTGAGGCGGTCCTAATTTGGGCACATGATGAAGTGGCAAGATTGGCTGGAAAATAAAATGATGTCAGGAACAGATGAAACCCACAGGAAAAGTGGGACACGAAATAGAAGATGGACTGAGTCCCTAAAGGAAGCTACAGGCTTGATAGAGCTGAGCAGGCCCGTTGAATACAGGACACGCTGGAGATGACCCCTCATTGGGTTCCCATGAGTTGTTGGCAACCTGACAGCACATAACAAGAATGACTCTGGCTAGCCACCTTTACCCACATGCTCATTTCCCCCAATCAGTTGGCCTAGAAGCCATTTCAGTGTCTTTCCTAATCCATGTCTGCTTTTCCCTTTGTGACATCACAAAGGCCTGCCTGCCGATAGCAGATTTTGGTCTGAACACCTCAGGGGAAAGGGTGCGGGTGAGCCTGGCAACTCAACCTGAGCATTTTTTGGTCGGGTTGAAGGCTTCGGAAACAGGGAGAGAAGGTTACAGCATCTTTGATCGCGGTCAACATGAATCCCTTCTGTCTTTGATTTGGATCTGGGAGAAGCTCAATTAATAACTTTCCGGAATTGCCCAAATTTCCCTGAGTGTAACTATTTATCTCTCAGCATGAAACCTTGCAGCGCTGTTAATTCTGAGACAGTTTTCTTGTCATCTGCTTTCAGGGAAATTTCCCATTCTCATCCTCTATTTCCCATGCACAGACATACAAGCTGATAACAATGCTAAAGACATTATCTACCGGACACCTACAGTACATAGGGATTAGCTTCAACCATATTGCCAGAAAAACAGAATTCAGTGCAGAATCGGGCTGATTTCTGCTTATAGAATGGCCAGAGGGGGGTTTTTTTGTTAGTTAAAAAGCTGACAGACTGTATTACAGCTAACATTCCTATATTGATTATACCATTTCTAAAACTGCCCTTGATGTGACAGAAGTGGCATAATTAAGTCCCTCCCCCTCTCGTTAAATATTTGTAAATCATTCATATTTTTATGGGTTACATAACCCGGCTGTTACCCTTCAAATCATCTTCTTGCAACTTGTTTAAACAAGAAATATCTCCTGCAGCTGGGGTGTTGTTCCTGCAAGAATAAACTGTAGTTCAGAAATGGTTTGTTTATGAGAAAGCATGTGAAGCAGAAAGGATCCATGTTAAGGGTTTAGGATCTACCTCAGACTAGCTCAGACTACAGGAAACATCCAGGGATGCTTAATTGGAAGTTGTTGTGTCACTAGACTCCACTCATATTTTTCTGTCTCTCTCTCTCTCTTTCTCTCTCCCTTTTAGTGAGGTTTCCCAGTGTGGTGTAGTGGATAGAGTGACAGACTAGGACTCTGGAGAACAGGGTTTGAATCCCCACTTGGCCGTGGAAACTCACTGGTGGAATGGGACTGGTAAAACCACTCCTTAAATATTTCACTTACCTTGAAAACCCTCTTAGAGTTGTTACAAGTCAGATTCATCTTGATGGGACAGAGCATATACACACCCCATAGCGACAGCCTAGCATGCTATGCATGTGTATTTTCGGCTTTGAGTGATCGCTGCGCATGCTTGGGTAAACCAAGTTACTTCTTAGGGACACTACCTCGATCTTGAACTTCTAATTTGTTGATTTAATTATGTGACTGATTTTGATAATCACAATGATTATTCTATTTCATTGTATTTTTATGATGTTTGTAAGCTGCCCCAAGTAGACTCTATCTAGGGGGCGGGGTAGAAATCAAATAAATAAATAAATAAATAAATAAATAAATGAATGAATGAATGAATGAATGAATGAATGAATGAATACAGGGGCATCTTCCACATCTCTGATGCACATTTAACGTGAGCATGAGGGACTGGGGGGAAGGAAGGAAGGAAGGAAGGAAGGAAGGAAGGAAGGAAGGAAGGAAGGAAGGAAGGAAGGAAGGAAGGAGGGAGGGAGGGAGGGAGGGAGGGAGGGAGGGAGCTTTGCCCACAAGTTGACAATTTGGCAGAATGCCCCCTATTCCAGATCATAGCCTTTAGATTAGCCATCCTTCAGTCTCCAGAGACTATGGTCACGTGCTCTGAATAGAGAGTTTGGAAGAGCATCTAGTTTGGCTGAGAAGGCCAATTTGAGAGTGACCATCCCTTCCGCACTGAAGACAAATCCAATCTGTCCCCTGTCCAGCTCCCTGGTTTGGCTGGTTTCGGGACTGCCCCTTGGCCTCAGCCTGCTGGACAAGGATCTCTTCAAATTGGGAGAGGCTGTGATGCAACGCCTGCCTCCAGGCTGAACACTCAGAGGTCAAGGATTCCCATATGTTGAGGCCCATTCCTAAGGCCTTCAGATCCAGCTTTGTATTGCAGCGGTGGTCTTCCTCTGGGGTGTTTTCCTTGCCATTATTTCCAACACATTCAGGGAGGGACCTTCCCTATGGCCCCTGATTTGGAAAAATATGCAGATCTAAAATATCTGCAGAAATCTGAGAATGAGTCCATTCGGGCCACTCCCAAAACAGCTCAGGGTGATTTGTCCCAATTTGTAGGGCAAATATTTAGATACAAATCACAGCTGGATTCTGTCCATTGTGTTTCTGCCATCCACTTCTGACATTTTCTTTTCCTTTACCTGATTTATGCCCCCACCCCACTCCCACCTGGACTAAACTACATTTCTGAGGGAATTGCTCACATCATTGCGCACATTTTCCCCATTTGCATTTTAACATGCATGAAATGTTTGGTGTGAACTGTGTCTAGAACATGTCTATAAACTTCATGAACACGTGAATTCTCGAGAAGAAATGTATTTCTGGTCAAAACAAGCCTTGTGTAAACTTGGGGTCAAAACATTGTTTAGGGCAAGATTGCTAAAACCCCTCAAAATGCGTCTCACCCTTGATCAGGAGCCATGGCTTGCTCAACAGACCAGGTCTTTCTGCCTCTGATACTTCAACCTCTAACTTCCTCCCCATCCTTTGGGTCCAAATGCTGCTCTAAACCACTGAGCTATCCAGCAGTTCTTAATAATTTTAAAAATGTGGAGCTGTAAGGGACCCTATGGATCGTTGGGTCAAGAAGGCACAGTGGGGGAATCAAACTCCCAACCAGATGGGCAGGACTAGGCAGGTCCCAGATACTTCAAAACTAGAAATGTCCGCAGGGGATTTTTGCAATGAACAATGAGCATATCTCTCAAAGATGCTCCCATGCTCTCAGGAGGAAACATCCATGTTTTACATACAGATTGTCTTTGGCGTCATTCCACGCATGTTCAGGTAGACGAAGTCCTTTTTGGGTGGTACAGACTTTTAGACACGAGGGAGATGATTGGTGGCACATTTGTGCTGAATTGGTCAGCATTTAAAGCACACACACACACACACACACACACACACACACACACACACACACACGTGTGTCCCTGGGTGTGCACACACATCCTGAAACAAAATCTCATCCTTGTGTTTTGGATTCCCACAAAAAGCAAAGAACGTGGGTGCAATCTCCATAATTAAAAAGATAACCACCAAGCCAAGAGCTTCAGATTCTCTGCGGATGGGCCTGGAATAATAAGGAAATCATCTTGTGATGTTGAGTAGATAAAATTGCAGATATTGGTTGGAAGCCTGTAAGTGCTAATTTGCTAACTCTGCCATTTATTTTATAGGTGATATCAAAGCCCATTTAATAAGTGCAATAAACATAAACTTTGGCGCTTATTCACTAGATTAATACCCAATAGTATTTTCTTTTAAAATGCCATTTAGAGTGGGATAAATGGCCAAAGAGATATTTCTCGGATTCGCTGGTATCTCCACTGAGTCAGCCCGAAACCCTGAAAGCAATTACAGAGCCAAAATCAATATATTTTCCATTCATCTCATATGCACTACAGGCATGTTTTTTTCTGGAAAAGAAGGAAAGCAAAGCCATTTCAACAGTGTCTTTTAAAAAGTGTTGTTAAGAACTGTTTGTCTCTGCGTCCAATGCAATTAAACTCCCTTGAACGGAATTAAGCCTTGGAAGACCATGAAGGAAATCTGCAGGAGTTTTGTTGACATTGAACGTTCCTCGGAGAAGGTGCACACTTTCCTCTTCCTGAAAACAATGTGGCAAAGTTCTCTGAAATTCTTGTAGAGCTTCAGAGACCAAAACTTCACTTGAGTAGGAACATCCACATTTCTGTTTTTGTTTTTTGGGGGGGCGCGGAAGGAAAACAGGAAAACCGATAGAGTTATTGATCCCAAACTTTAAGGAAAGACAAAAAGGAAGGCAAGTCCTATGAAGAATGGTTGGGAGAGCTTCCTCAAGGCCAAGTTTGGTCATGTGGATTTGTTTCACATTTCTAGCAAGACGCAAAGCAAGTTCTTCAACTTGGAGAGAGGGAAGGAAGAATAGGCTTGATTCTTGAGGGGATTCGTAGCCTGTATTCTGTCACTGTTTCTACTCCTCTCACCCTCAGGAGAAGAAAGTAGTGGTACCTCAATTCTGCTGCCTCTCCATCCCCTCCATCCATTTCTCTCAGTCCCACCACCTTTGCCGATGCGTTTGGTGGGGACACGGGAGAGGGCCTTCTCTGTGGCTGCTCCCAGACTCTGGAACTCCCTCCCACAGGAGGCCAGACTGAGCCCATCTTTGCTGTCCTTCCGCAAGCAGGCAAAGACCTTTCTCTTCAAGCAAGCTTCTCCTCACTGACTGGCTGCCTGAGTAGGGTTTTTTTTAATGGATGGTTGTGCCTTTTTGCTTCAAACGTGTTTTTGATGTTGCTTTTGTTTACACGTGGTATACTGTATGTCCGATTCATTTCAAATATTTGTATATGTACTTTTAGCTTTTAAATATCGTCTTCTAATGATGTAAGTCACCTTGGGTCATTTTAAAGAGGGATAGTGGGGTTAAAATAATTCAAAGAAATAAATAATAAATAAAGAAGGCTGGACCTTTGGACTTACTTGAGTGATGAGGAACCGTGGCAAATAGGAGAAGAACTTTGGCTAGTCCTAAGCAGAGTGCCCCTGTTGTTCCCAAAAGAGCATTATGCATGCAGAAGGTTCTGGAAAAGCCACACTGATTGTGCAACAGACTGGTATCAGAGGAGCAGGATTCTAGCCTTTAAATTTAATAAGAAAAGAGGCAGAGTACACTTGAGGTAGAAGACCTTGTCGGATAGCACAGACATGGCAGGAGTTTAATCCATTCAGCGTCTCTTTTTATATTTGCCACCCCAAGCAAACTGAAATGCTCCATACTCTGGAGCTCAAAACAAGCAAAAGAGGCCAGTGCTCCTCTAAGAAAATGCAGCCAAAAATAAACATTGTCAAAACTTTTAATGATAACAATCAGATTATTTTTATGCCCATTCGCAGGACAAAATTTGGGGCATTTCTGTGCCACTGAGTCAATAATGAATAGGTGCTTTAAACCTCTGCACCTCTCTGGCTGCCAGTGGGTGTGAAAAAGAAAGAAAAAAAATAATACTCACATCTGACTCGGTAATTACCAGTCAAAAATGTAGAACAAGTGGCCGTCAGCCAAATTAATACCTGACAAAGGGCTTTTGGCAAAGTTGCTGGGCTGAAGGAAGGAAGGAGCTAGTTGCAAAAATGCAAAACTCAGAAATAATAGTTGCTTTGAAGGATGACCTGACCTCTGATCCAGGAACACAGAAAGGCAGAGCAATGCTTCGAAGTAGGCAGCAGGATGCAATAGTCAGGCCCTAGAGCATTAGAATGGCTTTAAAATTCAGGAAGCAGCATAACATCATATAGTTTTCCACCTGGAAGGGATCACGGGCATGAATCCTATTCAAAGTCTCAACTAGATGAGATGATTGACTCAGTTGCTGAATAATACAGTGGTGCCCCGCATAGCGAGGTTAATCCGTTCCAGATTAACCTTCGCTATGGGGAAACATCGCTATACGGAACGGGGAAACTCACAAAACTCACCGTTCTGCGATGTTTCCCCATAGCGGCAGCCATTTTCGCGCCCTCGGTAAGCGAGGGCAGGGTGCAAAAATGCTGTGCGTGGCCATTTTGGGTCGTCCGGTGGTCATTTTGGAACCGGCGAACAGCTGATTCCCCGACATCGCAATGCAAGGATCAGTAAGCGAAACGCTTACCGATCTTCACAATGCGAGTTTTGACCATTGGAACCGTCGGTATGCCTTCGCATTAGCGATCCAAAAAACTGGATCACTATGCGAATTCGTCGTTATACGGTGCGCTCGTTAAGCGAGGCACCACTGTACATAATTCTGAGCCGTCAAGTCAGTTCTGGCTTACAGTCCTCTTATCAGGAGAAAGGTGGCCCATAAATGAAACAAATCGTCACCATAACTCTTTCCAATATTTTTAAATAGAGAGATCTCAGAGATGGTTTAGCATTCCCTTCTTCTGGGACTATGCCGCTTGCCCAAGGCCACACAGGCTGGCTCTTCTGAGAGGCTGTTCATAGTAGGTGTATAAATCATCATTTTCTTAATCTTCACAGGCAAGGATGAGGAGCCACAGAACTCTTCTCCACACCTTGGAAAAGGGTGGCATACCTTGTAGTGCTCTCAACAAGAGAAGAGAGGGGGAAAACGAGAATGCTTACTGTGCATGTGAAGCAAAATTGCATACAATAATGATTTTATGGAAGTTGACATACATTTGCACAAAATGATTATTGTTGTTTTGTTGCATGGATTCTTAAGGACTAGGTGCATGCAAGGGGGTGATTGTGACACTGCACAGATTTGCGTTTAGCAGGTCACAGAAACATTACAAATAGGACTTCCCTCCCATCCTAGGGCACAGTCTCTTACTGTCCCCCTTTTCATGTGGTTTTTCCCCCTTCAAAGTTTAGATGTAATTCATCTTGGATACTTAAATCAGGGTCGGGCATTTCCCCGTGCATCATGTGGTCAATGGGAAATAGAGTACCCCGGACTGCTCCACAAGAAGTCTAAATTGAGATTTGTTCCTCCATGTGACCCCATCCATAGTGTTCCAGATCTGTCGGATTCATGTACTAATGTGTTCCCATTTAACTTCAACTTCATTGCTAAAATATTGTGTGAATGACATTGAAAAAATGAATTACTGGTACTGTTAATTTCCCGCTTTCCCAGTCTGGCTTGGGTCTGTGATGGGGGAAAGCATTAACCCTTTGTCTATTGTTGTTTTTGATCTGAACACACATACTCTGCATCTACTAGTTTCATTGAGGCAAATGGGAAATAAATTCATTCATTCATTCATTCATTCATTCATTCATTCATTCATTCATTCATTCATTCATTCATTCATTCATTCATTCAACTTGTATATTGCCCAGTGGTGAACTATGCACTCTCTGGGTGGTTAATGTCTTAAACAGAGATGGGCATGAACTATGTGTAGGCGCTTTGGTGCCATTGAGCAGATGGGGACCACAGGCATTGTATGGGCATCCCATATTCCCCGCCCCACTTCCTCCCATGGGCGCCCAGTCGGAAGAAGCACTTATCTTCCTTGCCATTTCCTCTGAGCGGGTATCTGTGGGAGGTGGTGGGGCAGGGAATCAGGGATGCCCACAGAACATCTGCGGGCCCGATCCACCAAACAGTGCCTCTCTACTCTTAAACATCATTCCGTTGCTCGCTGGTAAATACAGAACTCTTGGTATTGATTTGCTCTTCCCTCTCCTATTCTTTTCTGCCTGAAACGGCTAACATTGATGGGGCACAGGGCCCGTTCCAGAAAAATCTTCCTCAGAAGATATGCCATTTTGCCAATAAATAGTAATAATTTGTTTCTCCAGTGGCGGTGGGGTGGAGGAGAGAGACCACAAAGCATTGGAAAAATCCTGCAAGAGTTCTTGTGAGATTTCTCAAGAGGGAAAAACCCTCACCCAGAGAAATTGTATTGCAAAGAGAAAAGAGATTCTATTTTTTTGCATGGAGAGCGCAAGGTGGTGAGATTCACACCCTTCCTCCAGGAGGCCTAGATAAGTGTGCTGCCCCCTAGTGATTTCTTTCTGTGCAGAGTTGTGGGTTTTTCCTAACAAGACATTTGTTTTGCAAATATCAATATTTATAGCTGTTCAAGCCTCTACAGAGCCATTTTAAATATAACCATCTACTGCATCCATTGCTTTTGCTTTGAATTGCCTGTGTGGCCATTCGCCCAGCTATCGGCAAGCATATTGCCTTCATTTTATTAGACTGAATATTACAACTGCCTGGTATACGGAGTGGCCGTCCACTTCTCCTGACCTTTACATAGCAACATAGCTTTGCAATAAATCAGCAAAATAAAGAAAGCAGGTTCTTTTTTAAAAAATGTGCAGGGCTGTGGAAGCCATGTTTACAATACAGTTAACCGCAATTTTTCTCTGGTGTTGCTGTTAAATTTCCAGAGTTTGGAAGTATTTACCGATGAGTTTGGCTTATGATGATTTGATGATGTGTTATGCACTGTGATAGATTTTTTTTACTCTAACATGAGCCTTTTTTGAGAGCGGGAACCCTGAAGAGCAAACTGTCAGCAATCAAACAAATAAAAATTTCTGGAGGAGAAGGAATACGAAGGAAGTTTGCCAAATAATCCCAATCCAGGCCATCAGTGGAGATAGGGCATCAAGGACAGACATGGTTCAGCACCTCCCAAGAGGCCACATTTTAGAAGGATCTCATTAACTAAAGATCCTGGTATCTTTGCTTCTTCTTCAACACTAGAAGTAGTGAATGTCTTGGGGAAGAAGTGGCATTTTAACATCGGAACAATCTCTGGATGTTGTGATTGGGCAAATTCTGCTAATGCCTATTTCATGGCAGTGACAGATGGTCAGCACGGAGCTTGGAAAAAATTACATTTTGCGGCTACGCTTGTGCTGGTGGGGAGTCCTAAAACTGGTCATTAAAAAAGTAAACTCAAGATCAACAAAAATGGATTCTCCAGGACTTTGTGGTGGGAAAATGACTGCAAAATCTTGAGTCGTACGAATGTCACATTTTGAAAATTCAAGGGTGCCCTTGTATAATTTTTCTGCCACCAAAGTTTATTGGGAATGTCCCACCAGAGGGTCTGGAAGCTATTTCCTCTCTCTGAGATAGTCTCAGATTTCTTTTCTCTCCCCACTCTAGGTTGGGATCACATGGAAACGGAGCTCATATTTTGGACCTCTTGTGGACAGTCCAGTGTGACTTATTTTCTTGCAATCATATGTTGGAAAGGAAATACTGCTCCAGTCCAATCAATGCCCCAAACCAGACCTTTTTAATTCAAGTAGTAGGACTGCTTCTTTTGGTGGCTGGGCTAGGCTTGAGCGATCCTCTGACAGACAGAATCATAGAATCATGAAGTTGTCGTTGTTGTTTAGTTGTTAAGTCACGTCCGACTCTTTGTGACCCCATGGGCCAGAGCATGCCAGGCCCTCCTGTCTTCCACTGCCTCCCGGAGTTGGGTCAAATTCATGTTGGTGGCTTCAATGACCCTGTCCAACCATCTCGTCCTCTGTCGTCCCCTTCTCCTCTTGCCTTCACAATCATGGAGTTGGAAGTGGCCTCTAAGGCCATCAAGTCCAACCCCCTGCTCGAAGCAGGAATACAAATCAAAGGAGATCTGCTCGGTATTTGTCTAAGTTTCTCTTGAATGTCCCACCACCCCTCGAGGTAATTAAAAGGACACTTTAAGGGAGACTGCTCCCAGCAAAGCAACCCTTTCTGATGTGATCAGACACACCCCTTTCCCACCACTGGACTGCATTCTCAGTCTTCCAGTCTTCAATATGGGAATAAGAATTTTGGGAATAAGAATGTTGACCTCCCATTGTAAAGATGTTGCAAAGAGGAGATTTACCTGCATTGTTTTGAACACTCAACGAATGAATACATCAGTGACGAGCACACACCTGTTGCATAGTCCTAAATACAGGGATGTTGGCAAGTCCTTGGAGTCCAAATCTTTGGTACCAAGTTCCAAGTCCCGAATCCAAGTCCTTATTGAAAGTGACCTTTCCCACCTCCCTCCAGGGAAAAAAAAGAGGAAAGAATAGGTGAGTCTTAAGTCCAACTTGATAGTGAGTCCTGTGACTCAAGTTCCCATCCCTGCCTAAATAAAAAGGGGTGTAAAGAGTCTGTGCCATGTAAAGAAAGCAATCTGAGCTGCAGAATCCCATTGTTATGTAGAAATCTATCTCCACTTTTTGCCTTTTTAATCATCTCTACTCACAAAGGTCTCTGTGTTGTGTGTTACCAAGTACATTCAGATTTATGGCAACCATTATCCGTGTTTTTTGAGTACTCAGAAGTGGTTGACCATCCTCTTCTTCTGGGGGGTGTCCCGGGACTGTGCAGCTTGCCCAAAGCCACCCAGGCTGGCTGTACTCACAGGAGGGAATTGAACTCTTTACCTTTAGTTCCGCAGCCACTGAGCTATCCAGCCGCTTTATAACTATCATGTGCTGTCAAGTCAGTTCTGACTTATGGCAACCCTTTTCAGGGTTTTCCAAGCAGAGAATACTCAGAAGTGATTTGCCCTTGCCTTCTTCTGGAGGCATCCGGGGACTGTGCAGCTGGCCCAAGGCCACCCAGGCTGGCTCTGCTTGCAGGAGGCATGGTGGGGAATTGAACGCCTGACCTCTGGCTCTGTAGCCAGACATCTAATTCATCGAGCCATCCAGCCAGCTTGGTCATGAAAGGAGGATATGAAAGAGAGGCTACTGCGACTTACATCCAGTGGCATACAAATTTGATCTTCTAGGTGCATTTGAGATTCCTAAGATGGACATCTATAGAACGAGAAATTCATGGAAAATTAATATTTTTTTCTTCCTTATATATGGCCACCCAGCTATAAAAATCATATTGTTTTCTTCCCTGTTCAAAGATTCCCTTAGCTGCAGAAATGTCTGGAGTGTCGAACTAAATCAGATTTGCTGATTAATATGTAAATTGAATTGGATTGACTCTTTTTTTCCCCTGCTTCCTGATGAGATGTGATCTACAGTTCTGCTTGATAGAGAGTCCTTAGCTTTAGTTTTTTTGAGAGAGACAGTCCAGAGGAACCTTAAATTATATCCTCTCTGTCTAGAATCCAGTTTCCAAGAAATTCTATCACACTCCAGTGTAACGGATGGACTGGGTCTAAGCACCGTGGTGGCCTCTTCTATGGGAACACAGGGAAAAGGGTAGCTGGGGCTGACTCAGTGCCTATAACAGAAGCTGCTATAAGTGCCAATCCCCTGGACTGCAAAGAGAACAAACCTATCCATTCTGAAGGAAATCAACCCTGAATGCTCACTGGAAGGACAGATCCTGAAGCTCAGGTTCCAAGACTTTGGCCATCTCATGATAAGAGAAGACTCCCTGGAAAAGACCCTGATGTTGGGAAAGTGTGAAGGCAAGAGGAGAAGGGGACGACAGAGGACGAGATGGTTGGACAGGGTCATCGAAGCAACCAACATGAATCTGACCCAACTCCGGGAGGCAGAGGAAGACAGGAGGGCCTGGCGTGCTCTGGTCCATGGGGTCACGAAGGGTCGGACACAACTTAATGACTCAACAACAATAAGTGCCAAAACCAAGCTGGGACCCATGGAATCATTGTCTGAGGACTCAGGACCCCAAAGGGCAGCCAGGCTCACAAGTGACTATTGACACGTTTTATCAGTCACCACATGGGGGACATCACCGTGGGGGGATCCACCAGAGAGCATATAGCAAGGGGAATGCTTCAACTTGGATTCTCCTCTGGTGGCATGGGCAGAATTTCCCTGTTGGGAGACATCCTGTAGAAAGTAAGACCATTGCACATTCTGTAGGACCTAGGCTTGGTGGTCCAGGGTGCAGCTCACTCCCATGTTCTGTGGTAAAATGAAGGACAACTCTGGAGCCCAAACCGACACTACGTTCTCTCCAACAGCAAGGGTCATGCCTGGGTGGGACACAACTAACACCCAAGACTTCTGAGACATATACAGGCCCTTCCCCCATGTCTCACTGGATTATGGAACCTTCTAGATTCAGACTTTGGAACTCCCTCCCACAGGAGACTAGGCAGGCCTCATATTTATGGTCCTTCTGCAAGCAGGCAAAGACCTTTCTCTTCAGGAAAGCTTTCTCTGAGTGACTGGTTATTTGAATGTGTTTTTTAAAAATGGATCGTCGTACCTTACTGCTTTGAAAGTGGTTTGGTATGGCTTATGTTTTCTAATATAGTATTCGTTTGATCCTTTTTTGTATTCGTATATTCACTGTTGTTAGCTTTAAATATTGTCCTTTAATGATGTAAGCTGCCTTGGGGCCTTTTTAAGGAGAAAGCCAGGATACAAATATTTTAAAGGAATACATAAATCAACAGGTACAAATCCAACCGAAACGGCTTTCATGTCATTCGTAGTTCGCCCCTTCGTTTGCCGTGAGAAAGAAACTCGTCAACATTTTTCTCACCCAGAATTTTGCTGTTTGTGTCATTTCGGTAGAAACTTAGATATGGATCTACTCCTTCAGGCCTCACCACTGATTTTGGACCACCCTTCCAAAGGCATCAAACAGTAGCATTTCTACCCCTTTCCAAAGCTTCTTACAACTTCTGCACACCTTCAAACAACAACAACAATCACAAATACCCAAATTTAAAATCTTTTCTTGCTGCTTTTAGAAAGCAAAGCAAAGACCAAAGCCGAGTTAAGGGGGAAAGAGTGCAAAGGGAGAGATGTGGCGTCAAAGCCATAACTTCAGGTGTATTTAATCCTCCGACTACTGATTTCAAAGTCATCAGTAGCCATAGGCTATCGGTTGGAGAGAGCGATGGTTCAGTGACATTCCTTTTGTAAATATGCAGCTGCTCAGCCTTCCCCTTAAACGCCACAATGAAGTCAACTGCGTTTTCAGATAAATTCTGTTTGAATACCGCTGCCTGCCTGTCACCGCAGTCATATGTCACTGATGGCAGCCCTGAAAGTCTAACCCCTTCTCTAATGTCACTGCATACAACTCTTCCTTTTTCTCCCCCTTTTCTTCTCTTTTCTTTTTTAATGCACTGTAATCATTCAGGAAGGCTAGTAAAACATGGGGAAAGGGTAGAAGAGTTATATGCCCTTCGATGTACATGTGGAGCCTTTGCTGCTCTAAAGATCTTCCATGCAGTTCATAAAACGGAACGTGCTGCCCACGGGGCCTTGGAGTCTGAGGCTCCGATGTCAGTGGGGTGGTGAATCCACTTCACGTTTTATCATAGAATCACAGAGTAGTGACGTTGGAAGGGGCCTATGAGGCCATCAAGTCCAACCCCCTCCTTAATAGAGGAATACAGGTCAAAGGATATCTGCCAGGTGGCTGCCTAAGTTTCTCGTGAATGTTTCCAGTGCTGGACACTCACCACCTTGTTGCCCTCTTCTGTACTTGCTCCAGTTGTTTTAGAATCCTTTTTGAAGTGTGTTGTCCAGAACTTGGCACAGTACTCAAGATGAGACCTAATCAGTGCTAAATAGAGGGGAACTAGCACCTCGTGGGATTTGGAAACTATATTTCTTCTGTGAAGCCAGCCTAAAATAGCATTTGCCTTTTTTGCAGTCACATCACACCGTTGGCTCATATTCAGCTTGTGATCTATGATGATTTTAGTTCAAACTTTGCGGGGGCTGTTCAAGGGGCTGAATCCGAACCTAAAATCAAGCTCTGTGCTTTGGGTCACTCTTTTTAAAATTTGGAATTTGGTGAATTTGCTGCCCCTCTGACATCACAGGGGCTAACCACAGTGGTGTGCAGTTAACCTGGAAACCTGGACAGAGGGCTGCAGAGACCGATGTCACTCCTAGGGGTCATCCCATCATATGGGGTTGGATATGGGTTGACAAACTAAGGATCCACTTAGAAAAGACAGAGGGCCTATTGTTTGGGACGAACAAATTAGGTTTGTTGACTAACCGACTTTCTGTTCTCTGACATTTAAGGGTTAAAACATAAGAGTAGAGGCTGGGTCCCTCTGTCCTCTAGAATTTGATTCTTTATGTAACAGATGAAAAATAACGTGGGGGAAATTGAGACAGGCAATATGGATTTCCACCGTCCCACTAGGTTTAAGGGATTTTTTTTGGTCATCTCCTTCATCCTAGAAGCCTTCTGGAGGCATGAAATGGGATAGGGGAGGATTTCAAGTTGGAAAATCACCATGTCCAATTCAAGTCTTGGTCCCCAGCTCCTGAAGGCTTCCTAGGATAAAGGGGATTCCTATCAAGAACATGATGGCCCAGACCCACAGCTTGTCCCAGCCACGGTAGACCCATTGATTCTGTGGAATTGGCATGAGTGTTTACATGGGTGGAAACTCGTCAGAGGGGGATCCAACCTGGAAATCAGGAGGAATTTCCTGAGAGTTACAACTGTTAAGCTGTGGAACAGCTTGCCACCTGATGTTGTGGGTGCCCCATCACTGGAGGTTTTCAAGAAAAGAGTGGACAGCCATCTGTCCAGGATGGTATGAGGTCTCCTGACTTGGGCAGGGGGGTGGACTAGAAGACCTCCAAGGTCCCTTCCAACACTATGACGATTCTATAATTCTACCCTTCAACAGTTCATCCAGTGACTCTATTTTAGCTAGGCCTAGCATTTGGATTAGGCCCTTGTCTTCACCATGGTTGTGGAAGCAAGGAAGATTGGTCTGACCTCCTTCATTAATAGCTTTAATACAGGCTTTTTAGATATTTTTATTACATGATACTTTTGCTATATTTTAATTTTTACCCATATGCTGGTTACCTTTTTAAGCCGTGCTCATACTGAATCGAAGGCTAGCGACCCATTTATTATGAAGTATCTGTGGGCGGTAATGTCTGAAGAGTCCCATAATTGATTGATTGCACATCTAATGGCCGTATTTAAATAAAAATATGCCGAGGAGGTAGGGAGCAGAGGTTTTTTTCCCCCCCACTGTTGCAAGGGATGGTGTTCTCTCCCACAAGAAAGCATTCACTGGATTGACTCCTGCACCAGACTACAGTGGGGTCTCTACTTAAGAACGTCCCTACTTAAGAACAATCCAACTTAAGAACAGCTCCATTTGCTAAATTTTGCTTCTACTTGAGAACAGAAATCCAAGATAAGAACAGGAAAAAAAACCTTTCCTGCTCTTTTTTTAACCTTAGGTCATCTTAGGTTAAAAAAAATTTAACCTAAGTAGAGTACGTATTAACCAGCTTTGCATTAGTTCCTATGGCAACTAATGCTTCAAGGTACGAATGCACCTCTACATAACAAAAAAAATCCAGAACGGATTAATTGGTTTTCAGTCCATTCCTATGGGAAATTTTGCTTCAACTTAAGAACGTTTCAACTTAAGAACAGCATTCCAAAACGGATTAAGCTCTTAAGTAGAGGTTCCACTGTAGTTTCTATGGACGGAAAAGAGCAGATACGGATTAAATGGTTTTCAATGCATTCCTATGGGAAATGCAGATTCAACATAAGAACTTTTCAACTTGAGAACCACCTTCCAATACGGATTAAGTTCTTAAGTAGAGACCCCACTGTAGTGAGGAGGACTCTATTTCACTGCATGAATATGTTACCAAAATGTAGAACCATTTTCTGTGGCACTGTGCCGTCTATGGCAGGAGTTCCAAACTAAAATTCCCAGAAGCCTTCCCCACTAGGTGTGTTGGCCAGGATTTCTGGGAGTTGTAGTCCAAGAACATCTGGGGACCCAAGGTTGGGGACCACTGATCTATGGAAATGTCTATGAGGGAATGGTGGATGATTATGGCTGGGAAGCCAGTTAAAACTATCCTGCTCAGAAACAGATCTGGATGGTTAACTTGACTTGCTGCTGAAATTTGTATTTTATTTATTTTTATCTTTTTATTTGTCTGTCTGACTGCACCTTCTTCCACCTAGTTCTGACCCTTCCACCCTTTCCATTGAGGGGCCTAACTCCAAGAGAGTCTTGAAGGGACTCCTAAAAATCGGGCCTTCTCGGCAGTGGCCCCTTGTCTCTGGAACACCTTACGGACAGAAATCTGCCTGGCCCCCTCGCTGAGGGCCTTCAAGAGCAAACTAAAGACCTGGCTCTATAAGTAGGCCTTCCTAACAGTCATTACTTAGCGCTACCTTTTCTTTTTCCCTTTTCCCCCGTCTTGGATCATTGCAGTAAAATTTGGCCTCATTTTCTAATGTATTTATGTTTTCATTTATTATATTTGTATCTTGGGGTTTTCTATTTTGTGTAAACCGCCCAGAGTAGACGTGTTCTAGATGGGTGGTATATAAGTAGTCTTCTTCTTCTTCTTCTTCTTCTTCTTCTTCTTCTTCTTCTTCTTATTATTATTATTATTATTATTATTATTATTATTATTATTATTATTATTATTATTATTATTATTATTATTATTATTATTATTATTATTCTTATTCTTATTCTTATTCTTATTCTTATTCTTATTCTTATTCTTATTCTTATTCTTATTCTTATTATTATTATTATTATTATTATTATTATTATTATTATTATTATTATTATTATTATTATTATTATTATTATACCAATATTACACATACAATGTTTGTATTATACAGAACATTTATATGTGTACATGTAACCCGTCTGAAATATTGGCTCGGCCCAAATGGGTGGGACTAAGAAATAAATGGGGTCACAAAGAGTCGGACACAACTTAATGACTAAACAGCAACAAGAAAGAGCAGGGCTGTGAGTAAGAGATTTTAAATCAGAAAGAGCAGGGGAGCCGAATTGGCCAGAGCTGCTGTTGCCACTTGGACTGCTGAGGCCCTTGCCAACTTGGTCTAGGTATAGTTCCTATGTGTTTGTGTTGTAGGAGTAAATCCACATAGTGAATATGTGTATATACTGTACAACTGAACTGATATTTTATTGTAGGGTTTTGAAGACACTGCATGTGGAGCCGATCCTTCTATGCTATGGATACCCAAGCCAGTTGAGGAAGAAGCCTTGGATTTTATCTGAATTTGGATTCAACTTGAACTTTGTAATTCTATAAGCATCATCTGTGTTAGTGGTGTTGCCAAGGTCTTGGGTGTGTATATATACACAAACACAAATCAAATGTACATACAGAGAAAGAAGATGGCGGGGGGGGAGAGAATAATTTTTTTTCTAATGTTTTAGAAAAATGTTTTTCTAAACAAATGTTTTTCTAAACAAATACGTAAATTTGGCTGGCAAGCAGGATGGAAATCTTAGAATAAAACTAGAAAAAAATAGTGCCAAATGATAACACATATTTTTCTTAATCCTGCCTGTTCAGTGGTCTTTTGTTCAATTTATTTCCTAGGTTGCTTGTTTGTTCTTCGCTGTAAAAACTGAGTACAGCCCTCTCTCAGACGCTATTCCTTTCCTATCATCTGTACATTGCCATTTATTTATATTTCTTCCAGAGACTTCCTCCCTCTGTCAAAATAAATAAATAAATAAATAAAAAAGGGCCTGTTTTGTTAAGTCATGACCATGGATGTTTCCTTCAACTTATCACATCGAGAACTGCTACAGACAGAAATGCTCTCAGGCTATTTGCTAAGAAAACTAACATAAGCTCCTTATCAGAAAATATTACGTTTCCCCGAAAGGTGAAATGTTCTGTCAGTTTGTTCAGACCATGTGAAATTCCTTCTTTGCTGTGACAGGTCATCACATTGGAGTTGATAGCATACAATGGCCGCTTCGTATGAAATCTGGAGCCCTCAGCTATAGATGACAAGCAGAAGCAGCTGGCCTTCCCCTCCTGTCATTTCTCCAGTGTGGGCTGTGGTTCTCAGGCCAATCAGCCCCCTTCCTTCTTTCATGGATGCGCCAACAGTCATGGCAAATGTAGACATAAGTCCTGAGTGTTAGCATCTGAGGTTTCCTAACGATAGGATGGGCAAACACGTTAGCTGTAGGTTCTGGACTATCAAAAAAACGAGAGTGTTTCTTCATAGAAAATATATGGAATTTGTCTCTTAGAGATGCAAGGAGTATCAGGATTTGTGGAAATTTGGTTGAAGCCATTAGAAGTGACATTCACATGTACAAGCATGCTGATGGCCCTCATGGGGATAGTAGTAGGCATCCTTCAGTCTCGAGAGACTATGGTAGCGTGCTCTGTATGGAGGGCTTGGAACAGCGTCTAGTGTGGCTGAGAAGGCCAGTTCAAGAGTGACCATCCCTTCCACACTGAAGACAAGTCCAATCTGTCCCCTGTCCAGCTCCCTGGTTTGGCTGGTTTTGGGACTGCCTCTTTGCCTCAGCCTGCTGTACAAGGGTCTCTTCAAATTGGGAGAGGCCATGATGCACCGCCTGCCTCCAGGCTGAATGCTCAGATGTCAAGGTTTCCCATCTGTTGAGGTCCATTCCTAAGGCCTTCAGATCCCACTTGCAGATATCCTTGTATCGCAGATGTGGTCTCCCTCTGGGGCGGTTTCCCTGCACTAATTCTCCATACAGGAGATCTTTTGGAATCCGACCATCAGCCATTCTCATGACACGCCCAAGCCAACGTAGACGGCGCTGTTTCAGTAATGGGGATAACATTGCATCTATCCATGCTTTGTAGACAAAGGTGAACAGATGATTATTTCCTAGAAGCAGGGGTTCGGGACCTAAGAAAGAAGCACTGAAGGAGTATTTACTTATAAGAAGCCAAGAAAGGACGAGACACCCAACCCTATGTGGCTATCTATTGGCTTATGGCTCCCCAGTGAAATACACTGTTGTTCAACTTGTTTGACCTTGATGGGGCAGTGGTTACAGTTACAGAAAAAAAGAAAAGAAAAGAAAAGTGAAATAGTCTTCAGGGAGGTTTATGGAAGAAGTGGTGTAGGATGGTCATGTTATAGATGACTTAGGGACACTAAAGAAATGTGATCATTTTGAGAGCCATAGGAGCTAACCACTCCCAATCAAATGTTCTTACCATAATTATCCACTGAGTTTTGTTGCTGTCCAAATGTTGTGGGGGAAAAAAACTTCAAGCCATGCTGACCGAGATATTCTAGGAGTTCTCGGAAAAGTAACTTTTTCCTGTCCCTGTCTAAACTACTTCCCTCCTCTGTTTCTCTGTAATGGAACAGGCTGCTCTCTATCAGCCGTCCGGCATGTCCACAAAAGCAACGCTGGCTAGGAGAAAGGCAAGGAAAGCATTAGCAAGTCGCTTGTGTTCCGAGCAGCAGCTGCCGTGCACAAAATAGGGACAATATTTCTATTTGGGAAGAGGAAATCCCGTTTGGCAACATAAAAGCACTTCCTCAGATGGAAGGCCCGCACATTTTCTCAAAAGTCCCATTTCCTTTTCCTTGAGAGCGGGAAATACTTCCTGCCGAAGCCTGATGACAAATCTCCTGCCAATACTTTCCCTTCTTTTCTTTCTTTTCTTTTCTTTTCAAGAGCCCTCACTATGTTAAATACCCCCACTGCGTTAAAGATATTCAGGAAGTAGAAGCAGGAGGAGGATAAATAAAATCTTAAAGCAAAGATCTAATTTTTGTCATATTTTCAGCCAGACACCTGAAATCTGTTTATGTGTTGGATTGGCCGTCTTGCATTGCATCTACAAGGTCAGCCTGCTCTCATGGGTATGAACCAGTGGTTCAGTGGTTGATGCTGGTTTGTTACCCACTGAGCCCTTTCTCCTCTGATGGGCGCCCACTCAGAGTTAGCACCCGGAGGAGGCAAGGCAGGCAAGCTGGGTCCTTGACTCTGAACGAGTGCCTGTGGGAGGAGGTGGGGCTTGTAAAGAAGAAGTGATTACCAAAAGATCCATGGGAGATGCAAGGAATTAGAGCAGTAGTCCCCAGCTTTGGGTAACCCAAGTGTTTTTAGACTGCAACTCCCAGAACCCCTCAGGCAGCCCATTTGGTGGCAAAGGCTTCAAGGAATTGCAGTCCAAGAACACCCGCCCAGAGTAGACTTTTGGTCTAGATGGGCGGGATGTGTGTGTGTTTAGTTGTTTAGTCATGTCTGACTCTTTGTGACCCCATGGACCAGAACACGCCAGGCTCTCCTATCTTCCACTGCCTCCCGGAGTTGGGTCAAATTCATGTTGGTCTCTCCTATGACACTGTCCAGCCATCTCATCCTCTGTCATCCCCTTCTCCTCTTGCCTTCACACTTTCCCAACATCAGGGTCTTTTCCAGGGAGTCTTCTCTTCTCTTCAATGAGATGGCCAAAATATTGGAGCCTCAGCTTCACGATCTGTCCTTCCAGTGAGTAGTCTGGGTGGGATAGAAATCCAATAAATAAAATAAATAAATAAACACCTGGGTTACTCAGTATTGGGAATCACTGGATGAGAGGGCTGGCAGCATCTCTGCCCATTAGTTTCTGTACAGAGAGACTCTCAAAAAACCTACATGTCCCCTAATCTCCAGCAGCTCACATGGAGCTTAGCTCTTCCCAGCTACTTCCTCTTCTATAAAAGGAGCAACTTGTTGGCTTCTATAGATTGCTGAATTCTGACTCCCACCAACTCTGGACAACAGAGCCTAGCTGGCTGTCTCTATCAACTGTGCAGACATGGAAGGGAAGCTTGGTAGATTGTCTCTGAAGATAGCGGTGGCAGAGGTGGAGGCAGGACCAGGTAGAGTGATGACAGGGGCAGCAGGAAGCGGGACAGGGGATGGCTGGCATCTGTTTTGCCAAAGAAAAATAAAGCTCCAAGCGGAAGAAAAAAATTCAGTACTTTGTTTTGTTCTGGAAAAATGGCTTGCACAAACCGAACCATGGACCAGCCCAGTTCATGGGTTTGTTGTTGTTGTTGTTGTTCATAGTTTGGTTCATGCCCATCTCTAATGGGCAAGGATATTAATTGGTTTGCAATTCTCTTTGGCTATATGATGACACTGGTGAGGGCAAGAATAAGAGGGGACAGTGGAAGTCAAAAGGTAGACAAGTTTGCAATGAGTGCCAAAGACCACTGGGGAAGAAAAGGTGCACACCTGTTAGAGAGAGCACATAACAGTGGTACTGGAGCAACATTGATGTGGAAGCAGCCTTTTGAGACATGAGAGGATTATCTGAGCACTCCTTCTCCTTTAGGAAGGAATAATGTCCACACTTCTAAGAAAATAAAATTATTTCAGAAAGATTGAAAGAATTGGTCCTGTTTAGCCTTGAGAAAAGAAGACAGAGGGTAGATAGGATAAGCCGCCTAGAGTGGTCGCAATGACCAGATAGGCAGGGTTTAAAGAAAATACCGTAATTTTCGCACCATAAGACACACTTTCCCCCCACAAAACAGGGGGGGTAGAAAGTCTGCGTCTTATGGAGCGAAGAAAACAGATTATATTTTCCTGTTTTCTTCTCCTAAAAAATTGGTGCGTCTTATGGAAAGGTGCGTCTTATGGAGCGAAAAATACAGTAAATAAATAAATAAATAAATAACACTTTTCAAATCCTTGAAAGGCTGTCATCCAGAGGAAGGGCAGGATCTGTTCTCGATCAGCCTGGAGTGCAGGACACGCCACAATGGGCTCAAGTTACAGGAAGCCAGATTTCAGATGGATGTCAGGGAAAACCTCCTGACTGTTAGAAGAGTATGACAATGTAACCAATTGCTTCGGGACTTCGTGAGGGATCCAACACTGGAGGCATTCAATAGAAATCTAGACCACCATCTGGCAGATATCCTTTGATTTAGATTCCTGCATCGAGCAGAGGGTAGGACTTGATGGTCTTGTAGGGCCCTTCCAACTTCACTATTCTATGATGAGAGAAATACACTTGTGGTAGGAAATATAAATAACAGAAGTCCTACCGGTAGTTCTACTTAACTAAGTTGGAGATGTCAAGAGACATGGCTGCTTCTTTCATCTCAAGACAACCAAGGCAAGATGTGTTCTTGGAGGGACAAGGAAGAGGCATGAGAAGGAAGTAGTCTCAGCAATCCTAAGAGTAGCAATCTAAAGTTGAAGGAAGGTCAACACTGGTCAAAGCAGGTGGAAGACTGTTTAGGAAACCTGAGGACACACTCTCTGTCTTCTCTTCCCCACACGACACACATCTTCTCAAGTGCAAGCTGCATTGTACCCAGTCACTTCCAACAAAATCTGACATCAGAAAGGACAAGACATGTTGTTGCTTAGTTGTTAAGTCATGTCTGACTCTTCGGGACCCCATGGACCAGAGCACTCCAGGCCCTTCTGGCTTCCACTGTCTCCTGGATTGGGTTGAATTCATATTGGTTGCTTTGATGACACTGTCCAACAATCTCATCCTCTGCCGTCCCCTTCTCCTCTTGCCTTCACACTTTCCCAATATCGGGGTCTTTTCCAGGGAGTCTTCTCTTCTCATGAGATGGCCAAAGTATTGGAGCCTCAGCTTCAGGATCTGACCTTCCAGTGAGCACTCAGGGTTGATTTCCTGCAAAATGGATAGGTTTGTTCTCCTTGCAGTCCAGGGCACTCGCAAGAGTCTCTTCCAGCACCACAGTTCAAATGCATCAATTCTTCAGCGGTCAGATTTCTTTATGGTCCAGCTCTCACTTCCATACATCACTACTGGAAAAACCAAAGCTTTGACGATACGGACCTTTGTTGGCAAGGTAATGTCTCTGCTTTTTAAGATGTTGTCTAGATTTGTCATCGCTTTCCTCCCAAGAAGCAGGCATTTTTTGAATTTCATGGCTGCTGTCCCCATCTGCATTGAACATGAAGCCCAAGAAGGTAAAATCTGTCACCGCCTCCATCTCTTCACCTTCTATTTGTCAGGAGGTGATGGGACAAGTGGCCATGATCTTAGGGTTTTTTTTTTTTTGGTTGTTGGTTTTTGATGTTGAGCTTCAGACCATTTTTGGTGCTCTCCTGTTTCACGTTGTTGATATTTCTTCCGGCAATCTTGGGATTCATTCAGTCCTGCCTTTCGCATGATGTATTCTGCATATAAGTTAAATAAGTAGGGAGACAATATACAGCCTTATCGTACTCTTTCCCAATTCTGAACCAATCAGTTGTTCCATATCCAGTTCTAACTGTTGCTTCCTGTCCCACATATAGATTTCTCAGGAGGTAGATAAGGTGGTCAGGCATTCCCATTTCTTTAAGAACTTGCCATCGTTTGCTGTAGTCCACACAACGGCTTTTGCGTAGTCAATGAAGCAGAAGTAGATGTTTTTCTGGAATGCTCTGGCTTTCTCCATAATCCAGCGCATGTTAGCAATTTGGTCTCTAGTTCCTCTGCTCCTTCGGAATCCCATACAAGACATACAGGCTATTAACTGATAACATTCTTATACTACTTTTCCACAGCAGAGTAGACTCAGGGAGTTTTGCAAACATCGCAAAAAAAGTATAAAAACAGCAAACTGAAAATAGATTTGACCATAAAACCATTATAGTCAAACAGGAAAGAAATATAATCACTAAAATCATCTGTTAGATGATTAACATATAAAATCATTAGAATAAATATTAGACTGTTTTGTAAGTCATTTGAAAAAGATGGGGCTTTCCTAAAAGCAGTGTGAGTGGAAAATGATTGTGCTTCTGAGGGAGGGTACAATCCGACACTCTGGGAGACACACAGGAGAAAGCCCTCTCCTGCATACCCATCAAGGACACCTTGGCAGGTGCTGGTATTCACAAGAGGGCCTTTTCTGAAGAGCTTAACATCTGCACAGGTTCATAATAAGAAAGACAAATTTGTAAAAAGAGAGGCTTTCAAATAAGGATTTCAAATATCTTGAACCGGGCCAAACATGGCGAAACGTGTTTGTTCCGATTTCTCCCCTTCACTGCGAAAGGAGAGATGATGTAGGCCAACACAATTTACCTATGAGCCAGGATTAAACCCACTTCTTCTCTCCAATCTCCAAATAAAGGAAAAGGACTAATCTTGCCTGATGAAAACTTCTACATAACGCTTGGCAGAAACTCTGGGTTTAGTCACACCTTCTGATGGCCGATATTTTATTTATTTTTATTTATTTATTATTTCTACCCAGCCCCTCTAGACAGAGTCTACTCAGAAGAATAAAACATTATAAAATATAATCAAATAAATCATCAAAGTATGTGTAAATTAATCACATAATTATATCAGCAAATTAGAAGATCAAGGTGGGGGGAAAAAGCTAAAGAAAAAAGATATTGGGTCGCAGGCAGGGGGAATCCGAACCAGCTCCATTTTAATTCTCTAGTCTTGCTCCACATGGCTATGGACATGTGTTTCTCTCACATTAACATGGCATCATCGGTTGTGTGGTTCTAATTGTGGTTCTCACGCCTGTGTTGTTCTCTCATAGTCCCGAAGTCAGCTGGATGTAAAAGGGTAAAAATATTGTGGTGGTGCCCATGGCTTGGTGCCAGTGAGTTAAAGGATCTTCTTGACAACAGAGATGGATTGATGAAGTACCTCCGAAACGCAAATGCTGCAGGAACACAAGATGCTCTTTCTTGTAATCATGATTGAGAAGTTGATTGATCAAAGGCATGATGGTTTTTACTCTGTACAATTCCTTTTTTGTCAGGATTTGGAAGTACAGTCAACCCTCGTCTTACGAACTTAATCCATTCCGGAAGGACGTTCGTAAGTCAAAAAGTTTGTAAGTCGAATCAAATGTTCCCATAGGAATGCACTGAAAACCAATTACAGTGGTGCCTTGCATAATGAGTGCACCGTTTAACGATGAATCCGCTTAGTGATCTATTTTTTTAGATTGCTAATGCGATCGCATTGTGATGTCTTAATGGGTAAAACATCCTATTGCGATGATCAGTAAGTGTTTCACTTACTGATCTTCGCATTGCGATGTTTTTTGAACAGCTGATCGGCGGTTACAAAATGGCCGCCGAGTGCCCAAAATGGCCGCCGCAACCATTTTCGCGCCCTGCCCTCGCTTACTGACAGTGCGAAAATGGCGGTGCTATGGAGGAACTTCGCTGAATGGTGAGTTTGGGCCCCATAGGAACGCATTAAATAGCTTTTCCCATTCCGTTTAGCGATGTTTCCTCATAGCAACGATTAATCCGGAACAGATTAACGTCGCTATGCGGGGCACCACTGTAATCCATTCTGGCTGTTTTTGGTTCTTATCTAGAGGCACGGTTTGCAAGTAGAGGCATTAGTTCCCATAGGAACTAATGCAAAGCCGGTTAATCCGTTCATAAATTTGTTTAACAAATGAATAAGTAAAAATAAGAAGACAATGATCTTCTTGGGTTGCCCCGTCAAATTACAGCTTAAAGAGATGTGACCGGGAAAACATCAGATGAGTTTCAAAGGGAGTTGTATAAGAGATGGAAGTAAGTGAAAAAGTGGGAAGAGTACAAACTGAAAGGCAATATTGGAAGGAAGAAGGGAAGGAGGATTTAAAGCTCAGAATGAACTTGGGAGGAAAGATGGTAAAATGAGTGGGGTTCAACTATGTTCAGAGGAAGAGGAAGAACAAGGAAGCAGTAGGTTTGTTGCTGGAGAAAATGGAGAAGTGCTAATGGAGGACATCGAGAAGACAGAACTGCTCAACCCCTACTTTGCCTCCATCTTCTCCAAGAAAAAAAAATAGGGCTGGATTTGGTGAAGATTCATAAAGAATGCAATGAGGGAATTGCAGCTAAAGAGGCCGTATGGGTGTACCTACTTCCTTGGAAGCAATTCAAGACTTCAGGATGAGATAAAGGGTGTCCAAGAGCACTAGAGAAATTTGCAGGCATAATCTTGGAGACTCGGTCTATATTCTTGAGAATTTTTGGAGAATGGACTGGAAGGGGAGAATTTTTCTCCCCATCATCAAAACGCAGAAGAATCCAGGGAAGCATCAGATTAACACTGACAGTAGGAAAGTTTTCCGGATAGAAACAGAACAGTTAATCTGTGAGCATTTAGAAAAGAATGCCGTGTGATTACTAAGAGCTAGCAGAGGTTTCTCAAAATCAAGGCATGCCAGATTAACATTCTCTCTCTCTCCCTCTCAATCCTTGATAAAGTTCCAACTTTGGTGGGTTTGAGGAATGCTGTGGTTGTAGCATATCTAGCTTTCAGTACAGCTTTTGACAGCATTCCCCCACCATTTTCTAACAGTGAGCCTGGTAAAATGTGAGCTATAACAATGTTACTGCTAAGTAGTTCTCCAGGGCTGTAAATAAAGTGCTTCTGTTTTATTCAACTGGGTTCACTGTCTTTCTGGAGAGAAGTGGGGCTTTGCAGGATTTTGTCCTGAGTCAGATAGTGTGTGTCCAACATTTGTGTAAATGGCTTGAACAAAGGAGTAGATTGAATGCTGGTCAAATTCGTATAGGATAGCAACCCAAGAGGAGTGACTAATAGGTCAGAAGGCAGATTCTGGCTGGGCTAAAATAAAGAATGAATTTCAGCAGCGATTAGTTCTATACTGAGGCAGATAAAAACATCAAATATCAAAGTATATAATGGGTGACATTTGGCTTGAAGGCAGCATGTGTGAAAAGAATCTAACAAACACACCAAGCAACACAGATTAGAAAGCAAAACAAACACAACCTAAAAAAAACTAGGGGAAGAGCAAGTTTTGGGGTTTAAGACAATAGGAGAAGCACCACTGCCTAATGAAAGTACTAGTGAAATCATACTAATGAAATTGAACAGGGACAAGTAGAGAGTTCATCACCTGGGGGGGGACCCAAATGTGCAGTTACAAGATGAGGGATAATTGGCTCATTAATACCCCAAGTGAGAAGGGTCTTGAACTGTTGTTGGTCAAAAGCCGAATATGATCCACTGGTCTTGTAGGCCCCTTCCAACTTAATCGTGCTATGGTTCTCAATTGTCCATACGTCCTCCTATCCCCCTTCCAACTCAATTGTATGATGGTTCTAAGACCAATACACACAGACTTAATCACAGCAGCTAGAAATGTAAAGAGTAAGGATGGAAAGTATTGACTGCAAAAGAATTGGGAGAGGAAGAACATTGCTCCTTTCCCGAAGGAAAGATTCGATTTGATACTGATTCCTAAAGGAAATATTTGATACTGATTGGAAGAAGAAAGGGGGGGAAGCTACTATAAATATAAAATTACCACCCACAGTGTTATACTTATTAATACTTTTATTTTGTTCCAAACAAGAATCATATTAATACTCTAAGAGTTCTTCTTATTAATACTCTATGAGTGCTACCACCCCACAGCATTCTTCTTCTTAGTACTCATGAGTATTAAAAATTGATACTCATGAGTATTAAGAATTAATACTCATGAGTATTAAGAAGAAGAATGCTGTGGGGTGGTAGTACTCATAGAGTATTAATAAGAAGAACTCTTAGAGTATTAATACGATTCTTGTTTGGAACAAAATAAAAGCTAGAGAGGCAGGGTGGGAATGGATTAGGGTGGGGATGGATAAGCCTTTAAACACCCTTGGAGGCACGGGCACCAGGCTCTGCCCTACTCCCAAAGTAGGGGGAGAATAAATATTAAGCCTTTTGTGTAGTCACACTTGCCCTCATGGAAGCACAATCCATTTGTGCCGGCTGATCGTAGATCGGTCAGCACAAGCAGATTGGCCACCACAGCCTCTGTGCTGGCTGAGAATAGCTGGCAGACAAAATCTCAACACCACAACCCCTGCACTGGTACAAAGTTTGGCCCTGGTCAGGGGGAGCCCTCCATGATTTCTGACCTGCTTAGGCTGGGAAGGGGTTTAGCTTTGCCACAGCCTGGGTGTCGGCACAGCCAACCCTCCGCCATCTTGGCTAATTAGGCTTGTGCCCTTGTTTCATTTCTAGTAGCGATACTTTATGTTTTCTCTCAAATCCCCACATATTTGTTTGTTTGTTTGTTTGTTCATTTATTTGCTCATTTGTCTGTTTGTGTGTTTGATATTTTTATCCTGCCCAACTAGAGGCGAAGCCATATTCTGGGCAGCTAAAAAATCAAGATCAAAAGAATATAATACAGTGGTGCCAACTTATGAACGTCCCTACTTATGACCATTTTGAGTAACAACCAGCTCCGGCCGAAAAAATTGGCTTCAACTTGCGACCGGAGCTTCTACTTATGAACAGAAAAAGGCAGGGGGAAAAGGCGGGAAATTCAAATTTCTAACTGTAGGTGGCGACGAGGCTGGTTCTTTGTAGCTCTTTTGCCCCAGCAGTTAGAGAGTGTGCGTCGTCGTGATAGGTTTGGGACTGCCTCCTTCTGCTTCTGAGAGTGTATGTGTGTGTTTGCAGGGAGGCTTCGGGCTGCCTGGTAAGGTAAGGTGCCGTTTTCTGCTTTTTAAAAACTGTTTTGGGTATTTTTGCAGCATGGTTTTGGACTGGGGAGGGTTATGTTTCTGTGCTGTGATGGGCCTTGGGGGTGCTTGTTTTTTGATTCCCCCATTTCCGATGGGTCTTGGGAGGGTTTGTTGCTTTTTAAAGCATTTTTCCCATTTCCGATGGGTCTTGGGGGGTTTATTTGTTTTTTTGGTTTTCCCCCCATTTCCAAAGGGTCTTGGGGGGTTGGTTGCTTTTTGGGGGGTTTCCCCATTTCTGATGGGTCTTGCGGGGTTTGTTTTTTGACTTTCTTCCCCATTTCCAATGGGTCTGGGGGGGTTGGTTGCTTTTTGGGTTTTCCCCCCGTTTCCGATGGGTCCTGCATGCTTCCCTTGCTTTTTCCTTTGTTTTATTTGCATTTCTGACCTGCCCCCTTTGTTCTCTGTGCATTTCCGATCTGCTCCGTTTGTTTTCTATGCCTATCCAATGGGTCTTGCATGCTTGACTGTTTTTCTTCCCCTCCCCTTCGGCCGGAAGAGATTAACTGCGTTTTCAATGAGTCTTGTAGTGATTTTAATTTTTTTGTGTGTGATTTTTTTCTTTGGCCAGAACGGATTAATTGCACTTCAATACAATACTATGGGAAATGGTGCTTCAACTTACAACCATTTTGAGTTACGTCCATCTTCTGGAATGGATTATGGTCGTAAGTGGAGGCACCACTGTATAACGGCAACAATAGCATTTATTTTACATTTCTTATCTCGTGTGCCTGTTTATTCACACAGTGTGCTGAAATGTTTCCCATTGATGAAAGTAAATGCATGTGTATTTTTTCAACCAATCACCCAAGTTTTGTTCCTTCACATTTTTTTTAAAATGACAACATTGTTTCCTGTGCTGTTTAGTTTACTGACAAGCCATGTAGGCTTCGCAAATGAGAATGTTTTTGAGATGAAGTGGGTTTCTTCTCACCATGAGTCTCAAGGAAAGCTAAATGAATGAATGAATGAATGAATAAATAACAATACTCCTGTCAATACGGCCAAAGCCAACAAAATTATTTATTTATTTATTTATTTATTTATTTATTTATTTATTTATTTATTTATTTATTTATTTATTTATTTATTTATTTATTTATTTATTTATTTATTTATTTATTTATTTAATACCCCGCCTATCTGGCCCACCGGACCACTCTAGGCGGCTTCCAAATATAAAATCAAATAATAAAACATAGACAAATACATAATAATCAAACAAGAACAGCAGTAAAGATAAAAAGGAAAAGTAAGAAAAAAATCAAGAGTTGGCTGGAGGGAAGGCCTGAATAAACAGCCATGTTTTTAATTGGGTTTTAATGGTGCCCAGCGTGGGGGCCGCGCGAATCTCCGGAGGGAGATTGTTCCAGAGGCGAGGAGCCACCGCCGAGAAGGCCCGGTTTCGTGTCTTCTCCTTCCGGGCCTCTCTCGGCGTCAGGCTCCGCAGCCTCATCTCCTGACTCGCGCGGGTGATCCGGGTAGACCTTGGTGGGAGGAGGCGTTCCGCCAAATATCGAGGTCCTAAACCGTTTAGGGCCTTATAAGTAAGCATTAAAACTTTGAAGTTGACACGGAAACAGATGGGCAGCCAATGCAATGCGGCCAGCGTTGGAGAGATGTGTTGGTATTTCCTCACTCCTGTAAGGAGCCTGGCCGCCGCATTCTGCACCACCTGAAGTTTCCGTGTCAGCCTCAAAGGCAGCCCCACGTAGAGCGCATTACAGTGATCTAATCTTGAGATTACGAGCGCATGCACCAAGGTAGTGATATACCCCCTGCCCCTAGGTCCCTTCTTTCCCAGTTCAACTCCGGATGTCCTACAAGGTCCTGAATCCAACAGACAGCCACAATTCACTGGAAAAGGCCGTATAGACTTTTAAGGGATGCCTGTTCGCTTCTGTCACTCACCTGAAACTGTTGTGGAGAGACAGCGCTGTGTACCAGCTCCAACAATCTAGAGCGAAGCACACGAAGAATGGATTTGAAAATGATCGTGATTATTACAAGCATGCCCCTCGGTTTGGGCTGGAGAGAGGAAAACATGCAGAAGCAGGAAAAGAAAGGCAGGAAGAGAGAGAGAGAGAGAGAGAGAGAGAGAGAGAGAGAGAGAGAGAGAGAGAGAGAGAGAGAAGGCTTTCAAGACAGTTAAATTCATGAGGGCCAGAGAGCTTCAAATTGAAATTATCTCTCTCTGC
This sequence comes from Pogona vitticeps, assembly GCF_051106095.1. Classification (NCBI taxonomy): domain Eukaryota; kingdom Metazoa; phylum Chordata; class Lepidosauria; order Squamata; family Agamidae; genus Pogona; species Pogona vitticeps. Next base: position 9,493,803 of record NC_135783.1, read on the forward strand.
ACTGATAAATAAACTAGCTCTGGTGCCTAAATCATGACACTAACTATATGTTTCGATTTTTTTAAAGTAGTGATTAGGTGAATACTCTGGGGAATCTGTTAGCCTTCCCAGAGATAACAGACTCAACTTAATATCAACTTAAAAATAGACTTGAATTCTAACCAATCTCATGTAATGAATTGAAATTCTATAGCTTTCAGGGGGGGGAGGAGGGGAGAGGGAAGAGAAAAGGAGAGAGCAGCAGAGGGGGGGGGGAAACCCTGCGATGCGGCTCCATTCTCTAACTTGCTGTCAGGAAATATAATTTGTGTTCTCGGTGATTCACCTAGCTCCTATGCAGCATGCAAATTTATTTCCCTAATAATCAGACCTGGAGATTGCCCAAGTGGATTAATAGCATCATTCCTTATGACCGCCAGAATATTATGCACCTATGACATGGAAAAATTGTGTTAGTTCTACAGAGAAAACGTACGGATATTTGTCCTCGTAGACAATATAATAGACCGGTGCATCATCAGATTACAATGTCATTTCAAAAACCTTGAATACAAATAATGTACAGTGGGGGAAAATATTGCTACAACCTCTCTTGATTCAGTAGCCTTGGAATCACATGTATCCTTCTTTTACTGCATTTGTGTGTGTGGTGTGTGTGTGTGTGTGTGTGTGTGGGAGGGGAAGGAAGGACTGCCCCTCTCGTCTTCATTGCTTTGCTACACCGCCTGGAAAACCGCAGAAGTATTTTGCATGATCTCCCTGTTGTTCCTGCGCTATTTCTTCGAGACGATTTCCACACAAAATGCTCTCTTTACGAGTCATGCACAGACACAACGAGGAGCGCACTGTGCATTGGCATCTCAGGGCGAAGATCTGAATGCCCCTTATTTGTGTAAAGAAGTATATGCGTACGTCTGTGGGTGAGCATACGCACTTCTGGATATGCGCATGTCTATACGTGTCTGGACACATGCATGCGCATATGCATAGGGGCAGACCTACAGACGTGCATATATGTACAGTTGGTTTCCTTTTATTGGGGAAGGAAGTTGATCCAGAATTTTCTGAAAGGGAAGCATTTCCTTCCACCCAAAGAACACTGCCTGAGAGACAAGACAGGAAAAATGCATTGTTATGCTCTTGGGGGCTCGGAGATTAGCTGCTATAGCTGCCCCTAAGGTGGAGCAGCAGGGCGAACCAATGAGATGATGCTAATGGGGAATCTTAATAGCATTCCCTAAGAAGAATTTAGATAATTAAACATGTACCGTCTCTTTAAAACCAAACAGTGCACATTTTCTCCAGCTGGGTGTTTACAAGAATTCCAATTTCAGGTCATGGTCGATTCAAAAGCTTGCTTAAGAAGTAGATGGGAATAACTTATCTTATTCATGTATTCAAAGCACTCTTATAAAATGTGCAAAACAGAACAGTTAAGGCCTAAAGCGTATGTCTTATTTTTATTTTTTATTTTTGGACAGGCTTGCTTTATTGCACGGGGTCGTTGTGCACTTACCTAATATATGGAACATTTATGAGCTAATACACCTTGTAGGGGAAACCAGCCCTTAATGTGATGGATTTTATAGTATCTCATTAGGGTATGTTTATATAACCCAGTACTAAACACATTTCCAGATTCATGTCCCTTATTAAAACAGCGAACTTCACTTTTATTATTATTATTATTATTATTATTATTATTATTATTATTATTATTATTATTATTATTATTATTATTATTATTATTATCATCATCATCATCATCATCATCATCATCATCATCATCATCATCATCATCATTTTGTTTTTGGACCAAGTCACTGGGCGATTAAGGAAAGCTGCTTGAGAAGTTATTTTTCAGAAATCACAAGTAAGAGACTGATATCCATTATCTTTCTTTACTGCACCAATTATAAGAAACAGTAATTGCTTACTCCACCTGCTTTCCTATTGGAGGAAGAGGAAGCTGGACTGATTAACATTCAAGCCACCGTCTCCTTACTCTCCCCTTTCTCCATTGCTTTTTGAAATATAAACATTTACACAAATCCTTTGCATGCCGTATTTGTATTTGCCTTGATCAAGAATCTTGCTTCTTCTTTTTTAAAGAGATGAACCAGAAACCTGTTTCTCTCTCTCTCTCTTTCTCTCTCTTTCTCTCTTGTCATTACACATTGGCATCAGGCTGGAAGAGTAACGTTTAAGGTGAAATAGCTAGCAAATGCGAAGAACCTCAGCATTCAAAGAGGAATATAAAAAAAAAAACCACAGTGAATAGCTCCACTGAATAGCACCACTGTAGGTTTTTGTTGATCCTTCTCAGAGCCACCTAACATTAGAAATATGCTTTGTATTTCTCTTCCCAAAGTCTGAAGCAAATACAGAGGGAAGAGATACTGTGAATCTCAAAGTGTGTGTGTGTGTGTGTGTGTTTAAGAGAGAGAGTTTGCAATGAAGTTAGGATTTCAGATGGCAAATTCAAAATGCAATCCATATAAAACTACTCATAAGCAAATTCAACAAAAGCCAATGATTGATTCAGATGAATGCATAAAAAAATGAATGACCACGGAGACAGAGAAACGCTCCATAGTTTGCCCTCAAATTCCTAGCTGACAAAGGCATAGATTTATTCTGCAACAGAAACTGCAAACATGATGGAACACGTATAGCACCTTTTTGTATATACTTCTGTTGCTTTATGTCATTCTACAGAAGGAGATGAGGAGATTCATTTCTGCTTTTGACCTAAGAATTATTATTATTATTATTTTAATTCTGAACCGATTTCCCTGGAAGGACGAAAATCCATTCTCCCACTGACATGCACACATTTTTGTTCAAAAAAATTGCCCTTGGCGTTCAATTCATTATTAAACATTAAAGTTGTGTCAATTACTTACTCCGATACTTGATGATTATCCTAACTATTCTGCCAGTTTCTTGAAATCAGGTCCTGAAATGACTCCAACTTGATGGTGGGAATATAATTATTCGTGCAAATTCCATTTTGTTTCTTGTTAACCACTGAAATTGGTTAATTATTTTAATCCACACAATGTCTAAATAAGCCCCTGCCTTGATTTACCAATTATTTTTTAATCAACCGTAAGGCTTGGACTTTTTAAAAACTTTCCTGGAAGCCGACGAAGAATGAGAGAGGTGAAACAGATGTTGTAGGAGGTCAGAGTGAAGAGTCACTTTAACAGGTGAGCATAAGATTTTTTTCCGGGGCAGGTGGTTTAAATCTAATACACTGCCCAACTTTTCCAAGGTATGGTGCAATGATTTTATCTTTTTTACATATGCTATATATACATATGTTATATATACAAGTTATACCCCCCCCCCATTTCCATGGCTCATCAGATAATTTATTAACATGCATTTGGAGCATCAATGTGTGATCCACCCAGTCGGCCACTGGTGGCCAATTTCACTAAGGTTAAACAACCGAACTTTAAATTAGAAATCAGCTAATGTATCTTCATCAGGGGCCTGCTGAGTTTTCGCCGCTGTTTATGAGATGATGCTAAATGCGGATATGGAGCGGGCACATGGGGACCAATTCCTTTTGGCTTGAAAATGCAGAGGGAGGAGAGAGAGAGAGAGAGAGTCTTGAGCTTATTTCAGGTCCAGAGCTAATTAATTGGATAACATCTGCTTTCAGAAATCATGACGGCGGTGGGCAATCAACGTCTCTCTAAAGGTGCTGGGGAAACTTACCCAAGAACGGAGGCTTTATTACTGGCAGTATTTGTCAGTGAGTGTGTCTGAACTTGGTGCATTTCGTTCTTGCGCGACACGATCTTTGAGGTTTTGCTTTGTTTCCCTCTACCCTGTAGATCACAGAGATATTTCTCCACTGCCTTTTGTTTGAGAGATACCGTGTTTCGTAAGGGTACTCGATCAATGAATTACATGTCATTTATTATAGTATGGGTGACTGTTTTTGTGAATTTTTTTCCCTACACATTCTTTTTAACTTTAGAGTCTTCTCCCCCCTTGGAGCAAGTAACCCAAAGCAGGTAACAATGGATTAAAAAGCAACTGTAACACGCCTTGTTAAAATGCAATTAAAATTCAATTAAATAGCTATGGAGATAACACAGTCTGAAACTTCAAAGCCCAGCGGCCTTCACCTCTCCTCCCTAAAGCCAAACCAAATCAGAAAGATTTGTGCTATTTCTCTGAAAACTGTTCCAGAGTTCAGAACAGTCAGACCTAGTCTCATAAATGGCCTAAAGGATGACAGCAACTTCTCAGTGGTAAATTCCCAAGATACCATTTGTTTCCCCCTTCATGGATTGCTGCCTTGCCATGGCGAAGGGGCTTGAGTAACTCAGAGAAGCTATGGGCTATGGCGTGCAGGGACACCCAAGATGGACAGGTCATAGTGGAGAGTTCTGACTAAATGCAATCCACCTGGAGCAGGCATTGGCAAGTCACTCCAGTACCTATGCCAAGAAAATGCCATGACCAGAAACAAAAGGCTAAAAGATATGATGCTGGAAGATGGGACCCTCAGGTCGGAAAGCGTCCAACATTCTACTAAGGAAGAGCGGAGGACAAGTAGCTCCAGAGCTAATGAAGTGGTTGGGCTAAAGCCGAAAGGATGCTCAGCTGTGGACGTGCCTGGAAGTGAAAAGAAAGTCCGATGCTGCAAAGAAAAATACTGCATGGGAAGCTGGAATGTAAGATCTATGAACCTTGGGAAGCTGGACATGGTCAAACAGGAGATGGCAAGAATAAACATTGACATCCTGGGTGTCAGTGAACTAAAATGGACAAGAATGGGCGAAATCAATTCAGATTATTATCATATCTACTATTGTGGGCAAGAAGCCCGTAGAAGAAATGGAGTAGCCCTCATAGTGAACAAAAGAGTGGGAAAAGCTGTAATGGGATATAATCTCAAAAATGTTAGAATGATTTCAATACGAATCCAAGGGAGACCTTTCAACATCACAATAATCCAAGTTTATGCACCAACCACCAATGTTGAGGAGACTGAAATTGACCAAATTTATGAAGATTTACAACACCTTCTAGAACTGACACCAAAGAAAGATGTTCTTCTCATTCTAGGGGATTGGAATGCTAAAGTAGGAAGTCAAGAGATAAAAGGAACAACAGAGAAGTTTGGCCTTGGAGTTTTAAAACGAAGCAGGGCAAAGGCTAATAGAGTTTTGTCAAGAGAACAAGCTGGCAATCACAAACACTCTTTTCCAATAACACAAGTGACTCTACACATGGAAATCACCAGATGGGCAATATCGTAATCAGATTGATTATACAGGTATTCTCTGCAGCCAAAGATGGAGAAGCTCTATACAGTCAGCAAAAACAAGACCTGGAGCTGATTGTGGCTCTGATCATCAGCTTCTCATAGCAAAATTCAAGCTTAAACTGAAGAGAGTAGGAAAAACCACTGGGCCACTCAGGTATAATCTAAACCAAATCCCTTATGAATACACAGTGGAAGTAAAAAACACTTTTAAGGAACTCGATTTGGTGGACAGAGTGCCTGAAGAACTTTGGATAGAGGCTCGTAAGATTGTCCAGGAGGCAGCAACAGAAACCATCCCAAAGAAAAGGAAATGCAAGAAAGCAAAATGGCTGTCCAACGAGGCCTTAGAAATAGCAGAGAGGAGAAGGGAAGCAAAATGCAAGGGAGATAGGGAAAGCTACAGAAAACTGAATGCAAACTTCCAACGAATAGCAAGGAGAGAAATGAGGAACTTCTTAAATGAACGATGCAAAGAAATAGAGTAAAATAATAGAAAAGGAAAAACCAGAGATCTGTTCAAGAAAGATGGACATGATAAAGGTAGGGACCTCACAGAAGCAGAAGACATCAAGAAGAGGTGGCAAGAATACACAGAGGAATTATATCAGAAAGATTTGGATATCGCAGACAACACAGATAGTGTGGTTGCTGACCTTGAGCCAGACATCCTGGAGAGTGAAGTCAAGTGGGCCTTAGAAATCTTGTCTAACAACAAGGCCAGTGGAGGTGATGGCATTCCAGTTGAACTATTTAAAATCTTAAAAGATGATGCTGTTAAAGTGCTACATTCAATATGCCAGCAAGTTTGGAAAACTCAACAGTGGCTAGAGGACTGGAAAAGATCAGTCTACATCCCAATCCCAAAGAAAGGCAGTGCCAAAGAATGCTCCAACTACCGTACAGTTGCACTCATTTCACACGCTAGCAAGGTTATGCTCAAAATCCTCCAAGGTAGGCTTCAGCAGTATGTGGACCGAGAACTCCAAGAAGCACAACCTGGATTTCGAAGGGACAGAGGAACTAGAGACCAAATTACTAACATGTACTGGATTATGGAGAAAGCCAGAGAGTTCCAGAAAAACATTTACTTCTGCTTCATTGACTATGCGAAAGCCTTTGACTGTGTGGACCACAGGAAACTATGGCAAGTTCTTAAAGAAATGGGAGTGCCTGACTACCTTATCTACCTCCTGAGAAACCTATACATGGGACAGGAAGCAACAGTTAGAACTGGATATGGAACAACTGATTGGTTCAAAATTGGGAAAGGAGTGTGACAAGGCTGTATACTGTCCCTCTTCTTATTTAACTTATATGCAGAATACATCATGTGAAAGGCCAGACTGGAGGAATCCCAAACTGGAATTAAGATTGCCGGGAGAAATATCAACAACCTCAGATATGCAGATGATACCACTCTGATGGCAGAAAATGAGGAGAAATTAAGGAACCTTGTAATGAGGGTGCAGAATATGGTCTGAAGCTCAAAATAAATAAATAATTTAAAAAACCCACAATCATGGCCACTGGTCCCATCACCTCCTGGCAAATAGAAGGGCAAGATATAGAGGCAGTGACAGAGAATGGTGAAATGTTAGGAAGAACATGGCCATAAAGGTAAAGGTTCCCCTTGACAGTTTTTGTCCAGTCGTGTTCGACTCTAGGGGGCGGTGCTCATCCCCGTTTCCAAGCCATAGAGCCAGCATTTGTCCGAAGACAATCTTCCGTGGTCACATGGCCAGTGCGACTTAGACACGGAACGCTGTTACCTTCCCACCGAGGTGGTCCCTATTAATCTACTCGCATTTGCAGGCTTTCGAACTGCTAGGTTGGCGGGAGCTGGGACAAGCGACAGGAGCTCACTCCGTTGTGTGGATTCGATCTTACGACTGCTTGGTCTTCTGACCCTGCAGCACAGGCTTCTGCAGTTTAGCCCGCAGCGCCACCACGTCCCTTTACAGAACACGACCAAACAGCCAAAAAAACCTACAACCATCATGTGGGATTTCTTGGAAGTATTATATTATATTTGTCTCCTGAGCACATGGCCTGGGGGTGGGGCCTAGGGGTGGGACTTCCTGATTTAAAAGAGCGTGTTCCAGGACCGTGCGCCTAACGGCGCACGAAATTCTCAAATTTTATATCTGGCCTTAATATGGTAAATAGGAAAGGCAATGAGATTTGCATAAGCCGGGGAGTCAGGAAAGTTTTTAACGATCAGATCATAGATTTGCACTATTAAAGAGCAGGCCGGGCAGGTGGGGCTCGTCAGCCATGGAAGGCAGCCCATCTAGGAGAAGAAAACTCCAATTTCAAACCTCCACTGCCTTGTGGCTATATCCACTCATGGAAAAGGCTTCAGGAGTTAACCTCGAGGCAAAATCCGGAGCTGGAGTCCCGAAGGCAGCATGTGTCGTTCTGCCAACTCCTGCGACGTTGCTGGAACCAGTTGTATTGGCTCTTGCCTTTCCATTGGACCATTTCAGCAATGTGGAGGGGGGTGTGCTGCTTGGGTAACAGCCTATCCTCCATATTACCTTACCCGGGCTTCATGCTCTGGAGAGGACACTCCTCGATTCAGAGCATGTTACCATAGTCTCTCGAGACTGAAGGATGCCTATGATGTATATTCATGGAGAAGGATTACTGCAATCTCTGTGCAGAATGCCATCTTAACTGTACAGGATTCACCAGGATAGGGCAGAATAAATGCGAGGCTCTGCAGGATTCCTGCAATTTCTGTACAGAATGATATGTCTCCTGTGCAGGATTCACTGGAAAGGCCTTAAGCTCTGTAGAATTTGGCAACATCCTACCCAGAGCAACAAGCAAAAAATGGGGGAAAGGATGGTGCTGGGCTCATCTACTAATACCCATAACCCCCTTTCATATCCACTACTGCCCAGGCAGCTTCACCCAATATTATACTGGGCATGCTGTTTTTCTCCTGCCAAAATGTAGGTCTTTATACTTTCCCTCCCTGTTGAACTCATTTTGTTCCTTCCTGCCCACTTCGCCGCTCTGCTAAGGTCATGTTGAACCCTGATCATGAGACATGGATTGTTCCCGTGTCTTTGTGAACGGTAAAGGAATGCCCGTTTCACTGCTGAAAGAGAACAGTGGGTTGGAATAATCAAGAACCTCAGAAGAATGGCACACCCATTGGGCTGCCCGATTTCATCTAGCTGCTAATTTGGCGCTTTTGATCAAGGCCCAACTCAATACGGTGCAATCCTGGCTCCTTCTGATCCTATCCAGGTCTTGGATCCAGACCAATATTCAGATTTTTTTTAATTCTCTGGAATTCCCACATGTGGTTCATCATCAACATCACGAATCGTCAAGTCAGTTCTGATTACAATGACCCTTTTCAGGGTTTTCCAGGTCAAGAATACTCAGAAGTGGTTTACCATTCCTTTCCTCTGGGGGGGAGCCCTGGGACTGTGCAGCTTGCCCAAGGCCACCTAGGCTAGCTCTACTCATAGGAGGCACAGCGGGGAATCGAACTCACAACCTCTGGCTCCACAGCCAGATACCTAACCTACTGAGCTATCCAGCCAGCTGCTCATGTGAATAGGTAAAAAGGTAAAGGTTTCCCTTGACATTTAGTCAGTCGTGTCCGACTCTAGGGGGCAGTGCTCATCCCTGTTTCCAAGCCGTAGAGACAGCGTTTGTCCGAAGACAGTTTCTGTGGTCACGTGGCCAGCACGGCTGTACACGGAACGTTGTTTACCTTCCCACCATGGTGGTACCTATTTATCTACTCGCATTGGCATGCTTTTGAACTGCTAGGTTGGCGAGGAGCTGGGACAAAGTGACGGGAGCTCCCTCCGTTGTGTGGATTCGATCTTACGACGGCTGGTCTTCTGACCCTGAAGCACACAAAGGCTTCTGTGGTTTAGCCCGCAGCGCCACCACGTCCCTGTGCTTATGTGAATGGGCACACTCAAATGGTTAGCCCCTTGTGGGAATTTCTAACAGTGCCACGGAACATGGCAAGATGGCAGAGCACAAAAGAGGGATTCACCGTGACAAACCATTCATCTGGTTTGGAGGCAAGTCACCTTCAAATTTTGTGGGTTTTCTTCATTCCTTCTGTTTTTCTCCTAAGTGGCCTACTGTACTGCCCTTCATTGTCCATTTTTTGTTGCACATGAGCCGTGCCACGTCTGAAGACAAGAGGTTCAGCTCAGATAGCCCAGATCCGGCCTGGGATTCAGCAGAATCCAGGTACACATCTTACTTTTTAGGGCCAATCATCCTTTCGAACAAACAGGTTGGTGGCACTAATCCATCAGCAGCTTCCAGGAGTCCCCAATAAATATAATGAGAAAACAGAGTGGGGGGGGGAGAGGAGGGAGAGGAGGCAGGAAGTTCCATTGTTTTCTTTCATCATTGTTCTTCCTCAAATTGCATCCTGCAGATTTAATGTTTTGAAGAAAAATGCACACAATGAATTGTGTGAAAACAAACAAACAAAAAGTTGGTCTCCTGACAATGAAAACCACATTAATGAACATTCACCCTTACCTTAGAGGTAATAGGTTCAAAGATCACCTTCGTAGTATGTTTCCGCCGTAATTTAGTTGCCATTGTGCCTGTCCTGTTTTATTTGTGCACCGGTAGGTTCTGAAAAAAATGCAGAGTATTGGGAATTAAATACTTATTTGACTAACAATGCCCGTCTGAATTAATGGTATTAAAAACATGGAGCTTTCTAAAAGCCATCATTCAGTTATACTTCTGGAAATGGTAAGAGAGGCAAGAATCAAGGTCTCTGAAAGAATGGCAATATCCCTGGGCAGGAGGTGGGGGATATTTATTTTCATTTTTATTCATCCTTATGACTTCATGAATTTGTGAAATGAAATTGTGATTGCTTCCCATTTGGAGAAATTATCATATGATTATACAATGGCTAACCATGCTAAAATGGACACAATACCTAATGTATTCGCGAAGGCTTTCACGGCCGGGATCTAATGGTTGTTGTGGGTTTTTCGGGCTCTTTGGCCGTGTTCTGAAGGTTGTTCTTCCTAACGTTTTGCCAGTCTCTGCAGCCGGCATCTTCAGAGGACAACCTTCAGAACACAGCCAAAGAGCCCGAAAAACCCACAACAACCACAATACCTAATCTTCCTTCCTTCCTTCCTTCCTTCCTTCCTTCCTTCCTTCCTTCCTTCCTTCCTTCCTTCCTTCCTTCCTTCCTTCCTTCCTTCCTTCCTTCCTTCCTTCCTTCCTTCCTTGTGTGTTCAGCACCACAAGGCTGAATGGTCTTCAAAACAATGAGGAAGATGAATTATCATTGCAACTTCACTTTATTTTTTGTTTTATATCCACAAGAATTGATGTTATCCACTAGCTAATGTGGACTAATAGGCAAATTAGTCAGGTTGTCAAAGCATAACCCTATCCGCTGTGGTTAGTCATCATAGCTCCATAGACTTCCACGTTCTAGAATTTCGGAGGCAAAATAATAGATCCTGGGAGTATCAGTCCAGCTTGGGGTGAGGAAACTCCTCGCCCTACTGGAGTTGCTGAACTACTCTTATCATCCTCAAACTTTGGTTAGGCTGACTACAGGTGATGAGAGTTAAAAGTCTAAAATTTCAGGAGAGACATAAATGTTGTCTGTCAGGTCCGGCTTCTGGCCTGAACATGGTTACTAGTTGCAATTAGAGTAGACCTATGGCATCAATGACATTTCCATACCTCTTGACTTCTTATTTACCAATTAATTTGGTAAACTGAGATTAACTAATTGGATTTGGCTTGTACTCTCATATTCAATAATAATAATTACTGTATATGCTGTTGAGTCAATTCTGACTTCTGGTGACCCTTTCCAGGTTTTTCTAGTTAGAAATACTCAGAAGTGGCTTACAATTCCCTCCTTGTGGGGGTGCCCTGGGACTGTGCAGCTTGCCCAAAGCCACGCAGGCCGGCTCTTCTCCCAGGAGGCCCGGTGGGGATTCGAACACCTCACTTCTGGCTCTGCAACCAGATAACTCAACTGCCACGCTATCCAGCAGTTCATTTGTCATTGTGTCCCACCAAGTCCATTCTGACTGGTGGTGGCCCAATTCAGGGTTTTCCAGGTAAAGATTACTCAGATGTGGTTAACTATTCCCTTCTTCCTGGGGTGTCCTGGGACGGTGCAGCTTGCCCAAGGCCACACAAGCTGCCTTTTCTGGGACGCACGGCGGGGAATCAAACTTTCAGATGCCTAAAGCACTGACTGGCGATTGACTGCCTGTATTTATGCAATAGGGCTTGGTACTGAATACTTTGTGGTCTCATTGGTGAAGGCAAGACCTCCCACAGTTATGATGCCTCACTTCCCATTGATGGGATGCAGGATTTGACAGCTGATGAGCAGGATCATGTTTTGGGCTGCACCACGATACTGTGGCCAGTGATAAGATGGCTCCTGTACATCTCCAAACAATCAGAATTAAAGGAAGGGGGCAGAAGGACTTGGTGCCGGCTCTGCTTACTATATAGCCCCTCCTAGTGCTTTGTTCACCTGTGGCCAAGATCCCACTGTCACGTTTATGTCACTGTCACTTTGTACACCAATGGAAGAAGTTGGATAGCTCAGTGATTTAGGTATCTGGCTGTAGAGGTAGAGGTTGGGAGTTTGATTCCCCCCTGCCAGCCTAGGGGGCCTTGGGTAAGCTGCATGGTTCCAGGGCACCCCTTGAAGAAGGGAAGGGACAACCACATCTGAATAGTTCCTTCCTGGAAAACCTTAAAAGAGTCACCAGAAGTCAGACCTGACTTGATGGCATATGATGATGATTAAGGAACACGATTTATTTGTGTTTAGTGAGCACCAGCTCAATTTAAGGAACAAAAAAGCAAGCCTAAAAATGCAAGAAACATTAGCAAAAGTTGGTCTGTTTTGGAAGTGAGCAAAGTGCGGGCTTCTAGATGTTTTCGGACTGCATTTTCCAACTGACCTAGCCAGTTTAGCCAAAGGTGAGGAATGATGGGAGTTGAAGTTCAGCAGTAACCAGAGGGCCAGATGTTGGCTGCCCTGATTTCCTTAAACTAGTAGCTTCTTTAGGAAATTCCGGGAAATGCAAATATATCTCATATACCTCAAAGTGTAGCAGAGCTGGACAAGAAATTAAGTGGGTTAGATTATTGGAGGGGGAAAAAAAACATGCTTTGATCAAATTAGAACTAAGCTGATGAAAGAAAATGCCTTGGGTTCTCTTCTTGAAGTTCTGTGTTCTACAAAAAAGCTCTCAAATGATCAATTTTGCACATGTCACTCAGCGGGTTTAGACGAAGCTTGTCTCCTACGACAGTGAGATGTGGTTTCTGCAGTTGATTAGCTCAGCCAGCTTGCCTGCCCTGTGGGACAAATGATTTGGCCAGTGCCGGAGAAAAGAAGACCATGACGGAAATCAAGAGAATGGTTCCAAAATGAAGATATGTGTTTCAACTTCTTGGCAGTCTTGCAAACATATGAGAACACTTGAGAAGCTCAGAAATAATGCATATTTCAGGAACAGTGAACCCAAATTCTGAAATGTTTGCATGAAGCTTGGGTTCCCTTGGCAAAAGGGGACCCTTATAATCAGAGGTGAATTTGTGGCACACTTGATCACTCTCGAAGTTCCCTTATTTCTGCCACATTACTATAAGGGGGAATGGGAAACGGATGGGCTATTGTGGAGTTTCCTTAGCAAGTTGTGATTTCCCCAAGTAAGAGAGGTAAAGGAAACTCAGACATTGTCTTTGGGTTTTGTATGGACTTCATCTTCTTTTACTTAAAGGCATGACTGGTTCAGATCCTTGTGAAAAATACATCACGAGAGACTAAGGTGAAGATAATTCATACCACTGCATTCTCAAATTCTGTCCGTGGACATGAAAGCTACAGTAAAGAAAGCTGATAGGGTAAAAAATGACACATAGGAAATATGGCATCGGAGACCACTAGAAAGACAAGTAAGTGGGTTCTAGATCAAGTCACATCTAAACTATCACAATAAGCTGAACCAACTGCAGTGGTGCCTCGCTTAACGAGGATAATCCGTTCCAGCGAAATCGCTGTAGAATGAAATCCTTGTTAAGCGAAATAAAAAAGCCCATTGAAATGCATTGAAAACCCTTTAATGTGTTCCAATGGGCTGAAAACTCACAGTCCAGCGAAGATCCTCCATAGAGGCGGCCATTTTCACTGCCTGTAAAGCGAGGAATCCATCCTAGAAAACAGCGGGGGGGCATTTTGAACACCCAGTGGCCATTTTGAAACCCGACGACCAGCTGTTTTTCGATCGTCGTAATGCGAAAATCGGTTCCCAAAGCAGGGAACCGATCGTCGGGAAGTGAAAAAAGCCCATTTAAAACATCGTTTTGCAATCGCTTTTGCGATCGCAAAAACCTAATCGCCAAGCGATTTCCTCATTAAGCGAGGCAATTGTTAAGCGAGGCACCACTGTAAATGGAAAGTTTTGTACTTTGGGCATATCACGAAAAGATGAGACTCACTGGAAAAGACAACAGTGGTTAGAAAAATGGAAGGCTGCAGGAAAAGAGGAAGATAAAACATGAGATGGATTCACTCAGTAAAGAAAGCTTTACCTTGGCAAGACCTAATGGGGTTGTTTTGGAGATCATTAGGGTCACCAGAAGTGACTCGAAGGTTCAAAGCAACAACAACATACCTGGTCTGAAATTAGCTCTGTTGTTGAGGATTAAAGAGTGAGAAGAGGTGGGTATGAGAAACAAAATAATTATGTTTACCTGTGAATCGTGGGGAAGGTGGGGAAGGAGATACAGACCAATGAGAACTCAGTCTCCCAGGACATCTAAATAAGCTTAGGTCACAACACCCGACTGAATACACTTCGGATCCTCTCATGCTGAGGAAGCCAAGATGGATACTTTTGTGCAAGGACAGGACAGGACAGGAGAGGACAGGACAGGAAAGGAATGTGTTCCAGAACTTTGCTGGAACGCACTTAGCAGTAGAAAGCCAAGAACGTGAGTGAAATCCAGTTTGACAAGATCCAAACACTGCTTGTCTCAAGCCTTCCAAGAATGCTTTGGCATAAATGACTGGCATTGTGGTACATTGGAATAGCCTGTTCCCAATCTGCACTGCATGTTATTTATCTACTGGAAAATATCCACTCTCATTTCTTCCAGTTGTGGAGAAAGTTTCCCTTCTTAAACATAATATTTTTTTTAAAAAAAAAACTTGCCTGGTTTCATAGCTCTTGCACATGTTTCTTCAATCACGTGGGGGGGGGGGGAGCATGAGGTGCTCTTCTGTAGGATTCCAGGAGTTCCCCTCTTCTCCCAATGGCACTATATATCTGATCTTCCATGGCCCAGTATATATATGTTCATCTCAATTGGCTGCTAGTTCTCTCAGCAGTGGGAAAGAGAGAGTGGTTCTCTTTCTGCTACTCCCCTGACACACAAGGAACGGAGTTTTTTCCACAAAAGTTGGGGAAGGTAAACCTTCTGTCCCATTGTCCACTTATATCTCATAAGCATGCTCACTAATGTGTCAGGATATAATTCTCCTCAGCCCAAGGGTCTCTTCCTGTGAATCGCAGAGGAAGTGTTGCGATCTTATTCACGGAACTAAAAAAAGAGAGATGTTATTCCTACGATGCCCCATGGATTTTTATCTCCCCCTCCTTATAGTGAAATTACACTCCGGTTATCTTGTCATTTCCGATGACAAGCAGTATTGCTGTTACTGGGGGACACCAATCAACTTCGAAAAGAGATGCTTTGGTGATGAGAAATGGGCAGCTATTCAGGCGCCTCAGTGTCCAACATGCAAAAAGAAACACATACACCCCACACACAGCAACTTGAGGTAATTGTGCACAATTTAGAATCAGTAAAACCTAGGTGAAGGTTACTGGCTTCATTCAAAGACGTTCCCATCATTATGGAAAATGGCGTTTAGGAAGGTATGACAACTTGCAGGGGGAAAGCGGTCAGTGTGGAATACTTAAGGCACACTTTTTTTTGGAGTACACACTGAAAACCTCTTTCCATCCAAATATTTCTGTAATTCAGGGGAAGGAAGGAAGGAAGGAAGGAAGGAAGGAAGGAAGGAAGGAAGGAAGGAAGGAAGGAAGGAAGGAAGGAAGGAAGGAAGGAAGGACGGACGGACGGACGGACGGACGGACGGACGGACGGACGGACGGACGGACGGACGGACGGACGGACACTGAGGTGACTGTTCACACAATCAAAACATGTGATGCGAGAGCTTCTTTACATGATTCAATTTCACTCCCAACCCATTTACATAATCCACAACTCAACATGGACTTGAAGAAGGAAAACAGCATCCTGATCATTAAGATATTTGGGCTGATTTGCTCAGCAAAGAAGCTGAGCATCCATAAAGTCTATTGTGCATCGAGGAGAGCAAAAAGGTGATACAGGTCAGCTTGAGGGAAGAGGGTTTTGATAGACACAACGGATCAGACTGCATCCACAAAATATATTGAAAGCAGCCTGACATCATTTGGCTTGCCAGGGCCTCAAGCTACAGAATCATGGGATTTGTAGTTCAGTAAGGTGCTCAAGAGCTGGCTCGATAGCTCGGTGAGTTGGAGGTCAGGTGTTTTCTTCCCCGGGAAAAAAGCCAGCCTGTGCAAGCTATGGAGTCCCAGAAGAAGAAGAAGAAGAAAACTAGGAGTGAAAATCACTTCTGAGTAGTCTGTATTTAGGGAAATCTGGAGTCACAATAAATCAGATTCCATTTGACACAAACAGTCATCACTATTATTTCAAGGTATTTAGAATTTTCATCTGTTGTTCACAGGAGTGCCTTAGAGCATCTTAGGCGAAAATTGCACTAGCTGGCTGAAAAGTTCTAAAAGCGACAACAGCAACATTTCCAGGCTTTGGAGTAGCACAACGTCCTTTTCTCCCCCACAAGTTTTTGCAACTTGGATAGCTGTAAGTTGCAGTGGGCCACCATTTTGTGTCCTCCATAGTCCTCAATGTCTTCTGTCATTCTGGGGCATTGTGGGACGGACAGAAAAGAGTGCAAAAATATTCAGATAATGGCTGAAACCCTATTGTGTAGTTGTGCAATAGATGTCACTTCTAGCTGCAAATTGCTGTAAGTTAAGAATTTTCTCGCATGCAGCAAAGAAGGACCACAGAAATCTCTTCACTTGTGGCAGTCGATTGCTGAAAGTAATGCCTTTTGTGCAACTGTGCAAGAGGATTTTGGCCAGTAAACGCTTCCCTTTTATTCAGTGAGGGGAGAGAAAAATATATTTTTTCTTTTTTAAAAAAAATGGGAATGAAACGCCTCAGCTCTAAATAGGTAATACTGAGAATATGAAACCCCTCCAAGGCCTGAAGCCTCTCATCTCTCCCTCAGGTTCACTCACCCACCTGGGCAAGCATACAAAAGATAACAGACGGGATACTTCCCAAATTGCTTCATAGTTCCTTCCTGAAAAACATCTCAGTGTATAATTTCATGGTGCAAATGTGGATAAAGCCGAATTCTTGAATTTCAATATATATATAATATTTTGTGGAGAAGTCCTGGGGGCTACTTATCATATCCCTGACTGATATGAACCAAAAATTAAATATGTCAGGGGCAAAAATGTGAGGGGTGAAAGAGCGGGGGAAGGAGTGTCTGCCTTTTACACTCTTTTAGTGGATGGTTTCATTTATTTATTTTGCAAATGGAGCAGACACATTGATGGCTACTGTATTTCAATTATCTCTGATTTCACACGTTTTATGCAAGTGCATAGCATTTCAATTGCAGATGAGTCAGGGGCTTAATTTTTAAAAAGGAAACAGCAACGTTTCAGATTGCTTTAGATTGCCATACCGAATTTATCTGGAGTCTTGATGAACTCTTAAAAGTCAAGTTTGACTCAGCAGGTTGAATCTACACCAGACTTATTCATATTTGGAATGCTGTTGTTATATACCATCAAGTCACCCCTGGCTTATGGAGAAACTATGAATGAGAAATCTCCAAAATGTGCTGTCCTCAGCTGTCCTTCTCAGGTCTTCCAAACTTCCAAACCTGTGGCTTCCTTCAGAAAGTCAGGCCATGTCATATTTTATCTTCCTCTTTTCCTGCTGCCTGCCACCATTCCCAGCCTCATTGTCTTTTCTGGAAAATCCTGCCTTCTCCTGAGGTGCCCAAAGCAGAAAAGCCTCAGTTTCAACATTTTTTTTTACCTCAGGAGACCACTTGGCCTTGATTTGCTCTAGGAACCACTTGCTTGTATTTCTGGAAGTCCAGAGTACCCACAAACCACATATTTTGAACAAATCTTTTTTTAAAATCATGTCAGCTTTCTTTATTATCCAACTTTCATACTCTCACATGTTGATTGGAAGTAGAAGAGTGTGGAGGATCTCAGTCTTGGTCTTCAGTGACACAACCTCACATCTGATGATCTTTCCTAATTCCTTCATTGCTGCTTTTCCAGGTCTCAATTTTCTTCTGATTCTTTTGGTTGCTGTCTCCCTTTGGATTGAGGACCAAACAAAATATTCCACAATTTCACTGTCTTCCATTGTCAACATTAAAGTCCTGTAGTTCTTTCTGTACTTATTATTTTGGTCTTAACATCCAACTGTCGCCCTGCTTTGGCATTTTCTTCTTTTCACCCTCACCAAAAGTCACTTCAAGTCTTTGCTGCTTTCTGCTAGTAAAACGGAGCCATTGGCCCATCTTAAATTATTGATGCTTCTTCCATGAATTTTCAATCCTCCATCCTCTCAATCTAGCCCGGCTTTTCGTGTCGTTTGAATAGACCCACTGAAAACTATGACTCTCAACTTTCATTGGTTTACATTTATCTAAGTAGAACACCAATAGGCTCGGATTGAAGCTTTCAACCTTGTTGGGCGATACAGTTCCAAGTGAAAATGTAGGCACAGTAAAAACATTTTGCTGGATTGGTGGTGGGAAATCTCCTTTTCCAATAATTTCCAAAATTGCAAAATGTTGGTGGAAATTTACAAAAATTAGCATCATTTTTTAGGAACGCTTACATCAATGTTGGTACATTCCAATGGAAGTGGACTGAATCCATACTTTCCCAGCTAGTCTGTGGAATTGAACATGATTATCTACTGGCTTTCACGTCTGTTGAATGCTCCAGTACAATTTTGTGTCTCAAGAAACATATACAATTCATACAGTCATGCAGATGGCAGCATGAAACATATTTATGACCATTTTTAAAGGTGAGCTTTAAGTACTTTTTTTAAAAAATTGCATTGCAATGCAAACATGTTATGAAGCAGATCTATTGACATTCACATTTAAAAACTTACATGGGCTGGGGGAAAGGCTTTATACAGCCTTTGCTGTCCTATTCTGGAGCATAGGCAGTCTATTTGAGCCACAATGGAAATATTTAGCTACAGTGCTTTTTAAGGGGCATAGTTTCTCTCATCCTGAACCCAGTCCCCTGGGGAAAGAACTGTATTGCTCTGCCGCAGTGAAATCATAAAGCGCCTTGTGATTAGAAATCATAGAATCATAGAATAATTCAGTTGGAAGGGGCCTATAAGGTCATCGAGTCCAACCACCTGCTCAAGCCAGGAATCCAAGCCCAAGCAGATTGGACATAAGGTTGTCCAATTTTCCCTTGAATGCTTCCAGCATTGGAATTCTGAGCACCTCCCAAGGTCATTGATTCCACTGTTGTACTGCTCTAACAGTTAGGAAGTTTTTTTCCTGATATTCAGCCTAAATCTGGTTTCCTGTAGGTTGAGCCCATTATTACATGTCCTGCACTCTGGGAAGATCGACAACAGATCCTGCCCTTCCTCTGTAGACAGCCTTTCAATATTTGAAAAGTTCTACCATATCTCCCCTCAGTCTTCCACAGCGTCCTGTGTGCTGCAGGGTCAGAAGACCAAGCAGTCGTAAGATCGAATCCAGGCGACGGAGTGAGCTCCCATCACTTTGTCCCAATTCCTCGCCAACCTAGCAATTCAAAAGCATGCAAATGTGAGTAGATAAATAGGTACCACCTCGGTGGGAAGGTAAAACGGCATTCCCTCGTCATGCTGGCCACGTGACAAAGGAAACTGTCTTCGGACAAGCACTGGCTCTATGGTTTGAAAATTTGATAAGCACCACCCCCTAGAGTCGGACATGACTGGACTAAAAATGTCAAGGGAAACCTTTACCTTTACCTAAACATGCCCAGTTCTTTCTGTCGTTCCTCACAGGGCTTAGTTTCCAGCCCCCTGATCAGCCTT
Source organism: Pogona vitticeps (assembly GCF_051106095.1). NCBI lineage: Eukaryota > Metazoa > Chordata > Lepidosauria > Squamata > Agamidae > Pogona > Pogona vitticeps. Next base: position 9,513,349 of record NC_135783.1, read on the forward strand.
GTTGCCCTCCTCTGAACTTCTTCCAGTTTGTCTGTATCCTTCTTTAAGTGCAGTGTCCAGAACTGGACACAGTGCTCTAGATGAGAACAAACCAATGCCAAATAGAGGGAGATGGGGACCTCATGAGATTTGGAGACTATACTTTTCTTAATGTATCCTAAAATCACATTCACCTGTTTTGCAGTCCCATCGCACAGATGTGCACTAGCACCAAAACATGGATTTCGAATTACAGCCCTCCAAGTTCAGAATTTTAAAAATTCAGAATGTTTGGATACCCAGAACTCTGTTACAGTCAATATGAATACTACACAGTTATTATTTCTGCCTTTAAAAAAATCGCAAACAGGCAAAACCTTTTGATAGGATTTCCCTGTGTCCTCTGACACCTTCCCAGTGATTGTGCCAAACAAAAAGGGCGCGTGCTAACAGGTAACTATGCCTGGGTTATGACAGCAATGGGCATACGGCTTGAAGCCTCCACAGTAGGAATGCCTGCGGGAAGTGCCAGTAACATTGAGGAAGCAGGGGGCAAATTGCCCTGGGGAGCAGGCAAACATTCTGGACAGCCCTGGCAGTCAGACTGGAGCGGCAGATCGCCTGCGGTGGGTGGGAACTGTTCCAAAAGCATGGGGCTCAGCCCAGTTGAGTGGAGGAGTCTTGGAGCCTTGGAAGAATGAAAGCGAGAGAAGGAGAGGCCAGTGGACCAAACATGGCATACCTAGTCCTGTGAGCAGAGGGTGCCATTCTCTCTAACTTCAAGGGAACTTCTGAGAAGCCCAGGAAGGGAGGTCAACCTTAAGTAAAGTAAGTTTTTCGACAGTCCCAGGTTCCAGGCATGAGTGGTGTGGACCCTCTCTTACTGGGCACACTAGTGGGTGGGCAAGACAGGAGTCCCGTGGCCACCTTGGCTGGATCTCTCCAAACAGGTTCCTCCTCAGCCCAATAAGACAAGGATTTGGTCTCTTTTGGATTGCAGGGCTCATGCAGGTATGCCTCTATCTCTGCCCCTGTGCTATCCTTCCACTGGGGTGGCATCTCTGGAGGACAAGATCCTGCCATGCTGCTCAAGACAATGTTCCGGGGGAGGGGCAACCCTTTTGGTGTCTGTGCCTGCTTCTAGATTTCATTGGTGCGGACAGACATCATTTACAACTTTTGCTCTTACCTCAGCCCCCCTCCCTTCAGAAAGCCACGCCAACCTCAACGAGGACACACTGTGCCCCCATTAACCTTGGTGTCAGAGTTCACGATCTCATGGAGTTGCAGTCCAAGAACATCTGGGGAACCCAAGGTTGGGAACCGCGACTCTAGCAAGCTGAAACCTAGCCTTTTGCTTCCTATCCTACAGGAGTATATGGGATTCAAAATATTAGGAATTATTATTGCAGATCTCCAGGACAGTCATATTTGAATATGGATTATATTTAGAACAGTAGTACCTTGGTTTATGAAATCAATGCGTGCTCTGGGACGTTATGTAAAGCGAAAGTTACGTTAACCGAAATACAGATTGCCATAGGAAGGGGGCGGTGCTATAAACCTCCAGGCACAATGCATCCTGGGAAACTTCCTTCACAAACAGAAACCCCCCCCTGAAAAAAAACTGTAAACCATGGCATTCTTTTCTATGGATTTCCATTCGTAAAGCGAAAATTACGTTAACTGAGGCGTTCATAAACTGAGGTACTACTGTATCTGAATAATATATTTTAAGTGAATTCCAAATATCTCCAAATCTAAATGCCTATCCCTGCCCATATTGTTCAGATCTGGCCCTTTCCCTTCAAGAAGCTACTAAAAACCCAGCTATTTCAGCAGGCCTTTCAAACCGATCCATCAGTGGAACCCATTGAAACAATTAGCTATTAATTTGATCGATTTCTGCTATTTCAAATGTTTTGTGTATTTTATAACGTTTTTGCACTTTTATTTTATGGTTATTTTGGTTGTGTAGTTGATTGTGTCTTATAATGCTTGTGTTGTCTTCTTATGTTGGAAAGCACCCAGAGTGGCCTTTGGCCAGATGGGCAGTATAAAAATAAAATAAAATAAAATAAAAATACATAAAATAAAATAAATGTGCCAGGTGGAAAACTGGGAAACTGCCCCAGAGGTTAAAACTGTTAGTTTGTACAGTGACCTTTCTTGTGAAGATAAACCCTCAAGACAACATTTTACCTCAAGTGTGAAGCAGAATAAGGAGAGGCCCATCTTGTTTGAATAAGGCCTATGCCTTGTGCCAGCGAAGAAGTGGCTTTAGCAAGATACACATCTCATTTGAACTCCCGAATTAATGGCACCCATTATGCACATACTTCAGGTTAAACATATGCTTAAAAGTAGCAGGCCAAATGTTATAGACAATAAATGATGTGTAGGATTTCGCCGATTCCCTTGCAGACCCTAGGGTAACATCACTGGGTTGTAGGACTGGTAAGTGTACTTTGGCTTAATGCCATAATCCTCTTCCCAACTGTAATCAAGCTTAAGTACGTGTGGCTGCATTCACTCTCATTCATTCCTGGCTACTCTCATTAAGTTGCCTTTCCCTTCCCACCTTTTATTGATTTTAGGACTGCCTTACCAGGTTGAGAGAGCCTGGTGAACTGACAAGTCTATTCATGGCTTAGCACACTGGTAGTAATGGTAGGAGGATAGGAGAAGGTGAATAATTATGGTTGTTGTGGGTTTTTCGGGCTTCTTGGCCGTGTTCTGAAAGTGGTTCTTCCTAACGTTTCACCAGTCACCATGGCCGGCATCTTCAGAGGACAGCAAACTGTGCTCTGGGTGGACTTGAGAGTGGGTGGAGTATTTATGGCTGTGAGAAGGCTAGTTTGTGAGATAGGCTATTGTCCTGATCAGGAGATGGTTGATTAATGTGTTTTGTTGTGGCTCTATTGTTTTGATAAGGAGGGGAGATTATCTTTCCCTGTGGTTGATGGGTGTCATTACCTGGTTTTTTGTGTGTAGTAATCCCTTGACCTTGTGGCTGGGTGGAGTTCCTTGACCTTTTGCACTCTGTGTTTTTGAGAGCTGGGAGCCAGGTTTTGTTGAGTTTGCTGTCCTCTGAAGATGCCGGCCACAGAGACTGGCGAAACTTTAGGAAGAACCACTTTCAGAACATGGCCAAGAAGCCCGAAAAACCCACAACAACCATTAGATCCCGGCCGTGAAAGCCTTCACGAATACATTGAATAATTATGGTTGGGATTTTTTTAAAAAATCGGGACTACATATACCATAATTCTCCGTTCTGGGAATTCTACCTCCTTTATAGTCACCTTATCAAATGCCTAAATGTGGCTCCCCTTGGAAAAGACCTCAACTGGGAGGCGTTGAGGCTTAGGTAGGTCTAGATTTGCCGAAGCTTCCTGCTCAGTGTGTGTTTTCATATATACATCTCTCTCTATATATGCATACATATTTCTCTATCTTTCGCTGTCTATGGTCAAGCTAAATGATACCATTAGAATGTCATTAGAAGCAGGAATTCCTTGAATGCTGAAAAACACAGTTGCTTGACCTACCTTTAGCTTTTCTTACTTGTATTTGCAAATTAGCCTGCTTGCTTTGTTTTTGTGATTGGTTATGAGGGGGTAAACACAGAGTCCAGATACACAACTTATTGGTGAGGCTGGATGCACTCAGGGAACCATGTTGCTGGAAAACTCGTGGGTTTTCAGCCTAAATCTTCTAGGCTGCATCTGTGTGGTCCTACAAAGAATGGTTGAAAGTAGAGATGGGGACAGTTCATCGTTTCGATGTACATGTGTTTGACGGTTCCCAGTGCCCACTCAGAGACAGCGCCCTGGCTTCCCTGCCCCACCTCCTTCAGGTGCTGCCTCTGAGTGGACGCCCCCCAGAAGAGGTGGGGCTGAGAACTGTTGAACACCTGTATTCGCGAAGGCTTTCACGGCCGGGATCTAATGGTTGTTTTGGGGTTTTCGGGCTCTTTGGCCGTGTTCTGAAGGTTGTTCTTCCTAACGTTTCACCAGTCTCTGTGGCCGGCATCTTCAGAGGACAGCACTCTGTGTTCTGGTGTAGTTGGCTTGGGAGTGCAGTATTTATGGCTGTGAGATAGGCTTTTGTCCACTAATCACCCATCTCCTGAAAAGGACAAAAGCCTATCTCCCAGCCGTAAATACTCAACTCCCAAGCAAACTACACCAGAGCACAGAGTGCACTCCTCTGAAGATGCTGGCCACAGAGACTGGTGAAACGTTAGGAAGAACAGCCTTCAGAACACGGTCAAAGAGCCCAGAAAACCCACAACAACCATGTTGAAGACCTGTTCGTCCAAAGGACAAATTGGCACAAACTGCCAAATTGGTGATTCGTTCTCATATTTAATTGGAAGAGTTGGGTTGGGTTGGCCTGAGAACAAGGAAGTTAAGAGGAGACATAACAACGGTCTGCAAATACCTAGAGCTGAGATGTGCCCATATGTGAAGGCCTCATCCAAAGAAATCCTCCCTTTCCTAGATCCCATCCTTTTTATGAGATCTATGTTTGCTTATTTTTTTTCCTCACATGCTTGTATTGTTCAGATATTTTAAATGAATACATTGCCTTGACTACAGTGGGTTTGACCCATTTTTTTGTATACATCCAACATTTAGTGTTTGTCTACAAGTCCTTTTCGCCTGAGCACGATTTGGTAGGTGCCTCCGAGTTGTCCATCCGAGGGAATTCCAAACCACAATGCCCATCCTTCAGGCTGGGACATAAAAACTGAGACATGCCCCTCATGGTTTGGATTGTAGTCCAATTCTTCATACTGATGATGGAGCAGAATCAATCTCGATTCTTTCAACCTGTAATGCTAGAACCAATAGGTTGAAATGGAAGGGCAATGGATTTTGGTCAAACGTGGAATGGATATACCTTTCCTAGAAGTAAATTCTGTATCATAAGCAGTTTACACGCCAGAATTCTTGATCAACAAGCCCTTTGAGAGATCAATGTACCAGCTCCTCATGCCCTCTCATTTTCCATTCCAGACTTACAGGACAGCCGAAAAGATAAAGAAGGCTAAGAAGAGCTAAGCTTCAGCTCAACGATGTCCTTTTAAAGAAGTCCACACCTCATGGAGGAAGTCTAGTTTGAAATCATCTCCAGAGACTGCCCAACTGCAACGGAGTTTGCTCAGAATAGTCTGTGTGCTGGAAGTTTCTTCCTTCTTACATCTTGTTGACTTCCTGTACAGTTTGCTCTATTCATTTAACCTTCACACAGCTTGATCTTGTACCTCTAGCGTTAGTCCTTATTTATTATTTTCTTTATTTAAAATATTTTAACTCTTGCCTTTCTCCTTTAAATGGGACCCAAGGCAGCTTAGATCATTAATAGGAAGTATTTAAAGCTAACAACTGTGAGTATACAAATACTTTTAAAAAAATACCATACTAAAAAAAGTAAACAAAAGCAACGCCAAAACACATTCAGCACAGAAAGGTACAACCATCCATTAAAAAAAACACACCCAATCAAGGAATCAATCAGTCAGGGAAAGCTTGCCTGAAGAGAAAGATCTTTGCCTGCCTGCGGAAGGACAGCAAAGATGGGGTCAGCCTGGCTTCCAGTGGGAGGGAGTTCCAGAGTCTGGGGGCAGCCACAGAGAAGGCCCTCTCCAGTGTCCCCACCAAACATACCTGAGAGAAAAACCTCTCCTGATGATCTCAAGCAAGCAACATTCAAGCAAGCTCATAAAGGGCTCATTGCCGCCTGCCACCTTCTACTAACTTTCCCATACATTCTTATTTTAAGCTTCAAGATCTTCAAGTGGCTGAAATGTCAATAAACAACCCATTAAACATGCAGGTTTCAATTTATGAAAATGTGCAGAGTAAACTGTGGCATTCAGGATGAATTAGTGTTGGGACCTCACTTGACTTAGCCTTTTTGTACTTTGAAGGCCACTTAAGATACATTTAGTAAACTTAGTAGCGTACAAATGGACCTCCAGAGGTCATAGGTATCCTGAGATCTCCGAGGCAATATCTCACCAATGATGTCTCTGAATTCCTAGTGTTTCAAAGCATTTCTGTGCGGTGTTATACATGTTTCGGGCCCTCCAACAGCATTGAGCGTCAATAATGTGTGTGTATCAAGGCCTTTAGAAAAATGGCAGGCTATCTGAGAGACTTGGGTGTATAAGAGATTGGGGAGACTATCTTGGCCTTTTCTGAGGAGTGGAGCAGGGTCTGGTTAACATAATGTGGCCCAAGGAGAGTCATTTGCTTGCATTAAACAGGGAATCCTTCCCTGTTTTAGCATCCATTATTGGAATGGTATCCTCCTTGAAATTTATTGAGTCCTGCATTGTTCCCACAATCACTTGGAAACTTATCGGTCGGCTTTCCTATGACTGTCGCTATTACCAGTGACCCCTGCTTTTCAGTGAATTGTTATGAAAGTTTTTTTCTGTTTTCATTGCTATTGTCTTTAGCCTTTCATTCTGTGCCACTTATGGTAAGCGGCTTTGCAATATTTAAATGAAAACTGACATTTATATGTTAGATACGGATACATAAGTAAGCAGATAAATAAATAATAAAAAATGAGGTGAAATGGCAGTGAAATGCATAGTGTATGGAATTATGCTATGGCAAGGAAGTGGTAAAGGAGCACCTAGTTGCTTTGAATGAGTTCAAGTCTCCTGGCCTGGATGGTTTATATCCCAGGGTACTAAAAGAATTGGCCGATGTGATCTCAGAACCACTGGATAAAATCTTTGAGAGGTCCTGGAGCAAAGGCCAGAGGATTGGAAAAGAGCTGATGTGGTTCCAGTCTTCCAAAAAAAAGGGGGGGGGAGTGGATCCAGGAAACTACAGACCAATCAGCTTGACGTCAATACCTGGGAAAATCCTGAAACAATTTATCAATTTGTGAGCACCTAGAAAATAAAAAGGTAATTACTAGAAGGCAACATGGGTTTGTTAAGAATAGGTCATGCCAAACAAATCTTACTTACTTCTTTGATAAAGTGACTAAATTACTGGGCCAGGGAAACGCTGTGGACTTCAGTAAGGCATTTGATAAGGTAGACCACAACCTACTTCTGTGTAAGATAGAACAAAATGGGATAGACAGCGCAACTACCAGATGGATTTGCAGTGTGGTGACCAACCACGCTCAATGGGTGGTCCTCAATGGAACCACGTCTATGTGGAGGGAAGTGTACAGTGGGGTCTCTCAAGGTTCTGTCTTGGGCCCAGTGCTCTTCAACAGCTTCATCAATGACCTGGATGAGGGGATTGAAGGAGCACCCATCACATTTGCTGATGGCACAAAGCTGGGAGGAACTGCTAATACTTTGGAAGATAGACTCAACATTCAGAAGGATCTAGACAGACTTGAGCATTGGGCCCTATCCAATAAGATACATTTTGGTGGCAATAAAAATAGGGTCCTGCACTTAGGCAGGAGAAACCAGATGCACAGGTACAGGATAGGTGGTACCGGGCTCGACAGTAGTACCTTTGAGAGGGATTTAGGTGTCCTGGTGGACCTCCACCTGAGAATTGAGTTAGCAGTGCTGATGTGCTGCAGCTGCCAAGAAAGCCAACACAGCCAACAACCCTGGAGCTACTTGTCCTTGTCCTCCGCTCTTCCTCAGTAGCATGTTGGACGCCTTCCGACCTGAGGGGCTCATCTTCCAGCGTCATATCTTTTAGCCTTTTGTTTCTGTCCATGGAGTTTTCTTGGCAAAGATACTGGAGTGGCTTGCCAGTTCCTACTCCAAGTGGATCACGTTTAGTCGGAATTCTCTACTATGACCTGTCCGTCTTGGGTTTCCCTGCACGTCATAGTCCATAGCTTCTCTGAGTTACTCAAGCCCTTTCGCCGTGACAAGGCAGAAATCCATGAAGAGGATTGCTAAACAACAAAATGTTTAGCTTAATGAAGAGAAGACTGAGGAGAGACATGATAGCAGTCTTCCAATATCTGAAGGGTTGCAACAGGAAAGAGGGCATTGATTTATTCTCCATTGTGCCTTAGGGTTGGACAAGAACCAATGGGTGGAAACTTGTCAGAGGGAGATTCAACCTGGAAATAAGGAGGAACTTCCTGACGGTGAGAACCATTAAGCAGTGGAGCAACTGGCTTCCCAATGTTGTGGGTAACCCATCGCTGGAGGTTTTCAGGATGGTATGAGGTCCGGGATGGTATGAGGTCTCCTGCCTTGGGCAGGGGGGTTGGACTAGAAGACCACTAAGGTCCCTTCCAACCCTACAATGATTCTATGATGATTATCCTGTGGAGTGTCCAGATGACACTGGCATCTGACAATACAAAGTCATCAGATATTTTCTTCATCTGTTATTTCCACTCTAAATTGGAAACCAGGGGGTCAAGGGGTTTCAAGTTGACTCCGATCAACAAATAATCTTATGGCACATACAGATGGACAAGTTTTATTTGTTACAGACTTAGCACAATGTAGCCTATTTCTTCAGAGACAAGCGATCCTTAAAAGTGATACGTCTTCAAGGTGCTATGGGGCTCCTTTGTAGTTTTACTGAAGAAGGTGGATGTGGAATTATAAAATCTAGAAATCTGCCCTTCCCAGCCGAAACACAAGAACCCACCTTGAATTCTTGGAGGTGGCTGAGAGTATCCTTACACACACACACACACACAAACACACACACACACACAGAGAGAGATAATGAGAGAGAGAGAGAGAGAGAGAGACAGACAGACAGACAGACAGACAGACGGACGGACGGACGGACGGACGGATGGCCTAACTTATTCCAAGCATTCTGGAGCTACCTGGCAGTGGAAAACTTAGCATATGGAATCAAGTTAAGGGCAATCCTAAACTCTGTTCCAATGGTCACATCTGACAATACGATCTTGTTGTACAAGTCAAGTCAAGTAGAATTTAAATCCTAAAAGTCTTTTATCTCCTTATTTTGAAAAGCAAAATAAGGCTCTGTAAGAGGCTGAATACTGAAGCAAAACACAATTGAGACATAAGGGTACTCCATTACAATAACAATTACAGAAATATAAACATATTTGCATTGATTTTTCTGTTCTTATAGCCACAAACTAATATGATGGCCAGGAGTCTAACTGCAATATCTTCATTTAATATCCATGCTTTATTACTTTATAGTGCTAGCTTATATGACTAGACAGTTTAATTCTCTTAATGGAATGTATTCCCACTATGTGGAGACATCTTGCTTTGACTGTCAAGTTTTAAAATAGAAAGCAAATGATTTGATGGCACTTTTTGTTCACGGTCTGTTTTTCCTCCCAGGGTCCCTCTGGATTGCCAGTACACCAAGAAATATGGTCACTAGGCCATGAAACATTTAAGTGCCACACCTGTTTGTGGAGGTGGGAAAGGCCTCTCTTGGCCAGGAAGGTGGGCTCCCCACCTTGGCAAGGCAAGTGTTAACCATCTTCATTAGCAGTTCCCCAGAAGATTAACATGGCAATGACAAAGAGGCAGAAGACACAATCAAGGGCTCAAGTGTAGCCATGGTAGAGTTCCTGCTTCAAGAGGAGTGAGCAACTGATGAGCAGATAAAATAGTTTGGAAGGCTTAAAACAAAGCAAAGTGTGCTGCTTATATACCACCCTTAGTGCTAAAAGCACTCTCTGGACAGTTTACAAGTTAATCATGCAGGCTACACACACACACACACCCAGCAAGCTGGGTACTCATTTTACCAACCTTGGAAGGATAGAAGTCAACCTTCAGTCGTCTACTTGGGATTGAACCCCGTGTTGTGACCGTAGTCTTGAATGCAGTAACACAGTTTAACCACTGTGCCACGAGGCTCCAGCATGTGAAGCACAAAGCAAAAGAAAGAGCAGTGTGCTCCTTATATAGCACAGAACTTTCTGGGTTGTCTACAATTTAATTATGCACGCTACACAAATATATCCTCAGCAAATTAGAAACTCAATTTACTGACCTTGGAAGGATGGAAGCCTGAGTGAACCTCGAGCTGGCTACCTGAGACTGAATTAAGGTCATGAGCAGAGTTAGGGCTGTGGTACTGGAGTTTACCCCTCCACGGATTGCTGCCTTGTCGTGGTGAAGGGGCTTGAGCTATTCAGAGAAGCTATGGGCTATGCCGTGCAGCGACACCCAAGACGGACAGGTCATAGTGGAGAGTTCTGACTAAACACGATCCACCTGGAGCAGGAACTGGCAAGCCACTCCAGTATCTTTGCCAAGAAAACTCCATGGACAGAAACAAAAGGCTAAAAGATATGACGCTGGAAGATGAGCCCCTAAGGTCGGAAGTGTCCAACATACTACTGAGGAAGAGCGGAGGACTCCAGAGCTAAGGAAGTGGTTGGGCCAAAGCCGAAAGGACACTCAGCTGCGGACGTGCCTGGAAGTGAAAGAAAAGTCCGATGCTGCAAAGAAAAATACTGCATGGGAACCTGAATGTAAGATCTATGGACCTTGGGAAGCTGGAGGTGGTCAAACAGGAGATAGCAAGAATAAACATTGACATCCTGAGCATCAGTGAACTAAAATGGATGGGAATGGGCGAATTAAATTCAGACAATTATCATATCTACCACTGTGGACAAGAATCCCATAGAAGAAATGGAGCAGCCCTCATAGTCAACAAAAGAGTGGGAAAAGCTGTACTGGGATATAATCTCAAAAATGATAGAATGATTTCAATACAAATCCAAGGCAGACCTTTCAACTTCACAGTAATCCAAGTTTATGCACCAACCACCAATGCTGAAGAGGCTGAAATTGACCAATTCTATGGAGACGTACACGACACCAAAGAAAGATGTTCTTCTCATTCTAGGGGACTGGAATGCTAAAGTAGGGAGCCAAGAGATAAAAGGAACAACAAGTAAGTTTGGCTTTGGAGTTCAAAATAAAGCAGGGAAAAGGCTTATAGTGTTTTGTTAAGAGAACAAGCTGGTCATGACAAACACTCTTTTCCAACAACACAAGAGGCGACTCTACACATGGACATCACCGATTGGGCAATACTGAAATCAGAATGATTATATTCTCTGCAGCCAAAGATGGAGAAGCTCCATACAGCTGGCAAAAACAAGACCTGGAATTGATTGTGGCTCTGATCATCAGCTTCTTGTAGCAAAACTCAAGCTTAAACTGAAGAAAGTGGAAAAAACCACTGAGCTAGTCAGGTATAATCTAAACCAAATCCCCTATGAATACACAGTGGAAGTGAAGAACATATTTAAGGAACTCGATTTGGTGGACAGAGTGCCTGAAGATCTTTGGATAGAGGTTCGTAACATTGTACAGGAGGCAGCAACAAAAACCATCCCAAAGAAAAGGAAATGCAAGAAAGCAAAGTGGCTGTCCAACGAGGCCTTACAAATAGCAGAGAAGAGAAACAAAAAGCAAGGGAGATAGGGAAAGTTACAGAAAATGGAATACAGACTTCCAACGAATAGCAAGGAGAGATAATAGGGCCTTCTTAAAGATATAGAAGAAAATAATAGTGCAAAGATATAGAGGAAAATAATAGAAAGGGGAAAACCAGAGATCTGTTCAAGAAAATTGGAGATATTAAAAGGAACATTTTCTGCAAAGATGAACATGATAAAGGACAAAAATGGTAGGGACCTAACAGAAGCAGAAGACATCAAGAAGAGGTGGCAAGAATACACAGAGGAATTATAAAAGAAAGATCTGGATGTCCCAGACAACCCCGATAGTGTGGTTGCTGACCTTGAGCCAGACATCCTGGAGATAGAAATCAAGTGGGCCTTAGAAAGCCTGGCTAACAACAAGGCCAGTGGATGCAATGGCATTCCAGCTGAACTATTTAAAATATTAAAAGATGATGCTGTTAAGATGCTACACACAATATGCCAACAAGTTTGGAAAACTCAGCAGTGGCCAGAAGATTGGAAAAGATCAGTCTACATCCCAATCCCAAAGAAGGGCAGTGCCAAAGAATGCTCCAACTACCGGACAATTGCACTCATTTTTCACGCTTGCAAGATTATACTCAAAATCCTCCAAGGTAGGCTTCAACAGTATGTGGACCGAGAACTCCCAGAAGTGCAAGCTGGATTTCAAAGGAACCCAAGACCAAATTGCTAATATGCACTGGATTTTGGAGAACGGCAGAGAGTTCCAGAAAAACATCTACTTCTGCTTCATTGACTATACAAAAGTCGTTGACTGTGTGGACCACAGCAAACTATGACAAGTTCTTAAAGAAATGGGAGTGCCTGACCACCTTATCTATCTACTGAGAAATCTATATGTGGGACAGGAAATAACAGAACTGGATACAACTGATTGGTTCAAAATTGGGAAAGGAGTACGACAAGGCTGTATATTGTCTCCCTGCTTATTACGTGCAGAATACATCATGCGAAAGGCTGGACTGGATGAATCTCAAACCAGAATTAAGATTGCCTGAAGAAATATCAACAACCTCCGATATGCAGATGATACTACTCTGATGGCAGAAAGTGAGGAGGAATTAAAGAACCTCTTAATGAGGGTGAAAGGGGAGAGCGCAAAAAATGGTCTGAAGCTCAACATCAAAAAGACATCAAAGATCATGGCCACTGATCCCATCACCTCCTGGCAAATAGAAGGGGAAGACATGGAGGCAGTGACAGATTTTACTTTCTTGGGCTCCATGATCACTGCAGATGGAGACAGCAGCCACAAAATTAAAAGATGTCTGCTTCTTGGGAGGAAAGCAATGACAAACCTAGATAGCATCTTAAAAAGCAGAAACATCCCCTTGCCGACAAAGGTCCGCATAGTCATAGCTATGGTTTTTCCAGTAGCGATGTATGGAAGTGAGAGCAGGACCATAAAGAAGGCTGACTGCCAAATAATTGATGCTTTTGAATTGTGGCACTGGAGGAGACTCTTGAGAGTCCTGTGGATTGCAAGGAGAACAAACCTATCCATTCTGAAGGAAATCAACCCTGAGTGCTCACTGGAAGGACAGATCCTGAAGCTGAGGTTCCAATACTTTGGCCATCTCATGAGAAGAGAAGACTCCCTGGAAAAGCCCCTGATGTTGGGAAAGAGTGCAAGCAAGAGGAGAAGGGGACGACAGAGGATGAGATGGTTGGACAGGGTCACCGAAGTGACCAACATGAATTGTGTAAATTTTGGCAGCACATTGGTGCTCATTAATGAGATGCTGGTTGTGTTTCTGGTCATGTTCCTGACAGTATGATTGGACAGGTGCCAAGAAATGCAACCAGCACCTTCTTAATGAATGGCGTTTTGCTTCCAAAATTGTTTATTTGAACAGTCATTGTGTTTTATGGAGTGGATCCACCAGAACTTAGAAGTAAAACGTTTCGAGCAAAACTTACCTCTACCAAGTTAATTTTTTAATAGGGAGTAATGTAACATGAATTACAAAGCTTCTTTCCAAGTATAACAAATAGGTTAATTAGGTATAATAAGTAAAAAATATTTACTTTCAGAAGTTCCCTTTACTGACATTTTTAGTGGCACTTTGACAAATATTTTGCAGGCGTTATTGTATTGCCTTATCATTCCTAAATACTTCCAAGGTGCAGTATTAGAATGGGGTATCACTAGAGAGTATCAGAGAGTAGTTCTTAGTATTTTTCCATCCGGACAGTAATAATGATTCAACAGGGAAATAGGGTATAACACAATAAATTACTTGTGCCATTGAAATAATAGTAATAATAACAGCAACTTGACAAAAAGCTATAAAGAATACAACAGAATTCCTTTAAAAATGTAAAATGTTCAGAGCTCATCTAGTGACAAACCACTATTCCGGGCAGTTTACAACTAAAAAACACACAATACCCCTCCCCTTTCTGAAAGTTTAAAGGAAGGGGGCTTAATGTATTCGCAAAGACTTTCATGGCCGGGATCTAATGGTTGTTGTGGGTTTTTCGGGCTCTTTGGCCGTGTTCTGAAGGTTGTTCTTCCTAACATTTGTGAAGATGCCGACCACAGAGACTGGGAAACGTTAGGAAGAACAACCTTCAGAACACGGCCAAAGAGCCCAAAAAACCCACAACAACCAGAAGGGGGCTTAGTTTATTTCCACAGCCAGATTGTTCCAAAGTGTTGGAGCCACCACCAAGAAGATCCTGTCACAGTTCTCCAGACCTTGCTTGAGGTGGCCACCTACAACCAAAAAGCCTGAAAGAGCAGGTGCCCAGGTACATGATCTTAAGAAGTGACTGGAATCAAGTTCCCAGACTGTTCAGGGACTTATAAGTCAATATGTACCTTGAATATGGCACAGAAACACATAGGAAACCAATGCAGGTGGGCCAGGATCAGGAAATACATGATTGTATTTCTGAGCCCCTCAAATCCACCTGCTTGCTGCATTCTAAACCTGCTATTGCTTCTGTAATAATTCATGGTGGAAGAGAGCAGCCCCACACAGAAAATGTTGCAGTAATTGATCTCCAAGATTACCAATGCATGAATTAGTGTAAGGGTTTTTCTGTCCAGACAGGGTGACAACTGTGTGGTCCATCCGAGCTGGAAAAAGGCAGACCTGGACGTGGGAGAAATCTGCTTCTCCATGAAGAACTAGCCAGGTCCAGAACTACACCCAAGTTCTGCACGTGGTTCTTCGGGAGGAGTCGGCTGATTTGAACTTAGTTGACTCACTAACTCCCCATTGATTTAGTGGGCCTGCTGTAGTATGATTCACTGTGCTAAGCAACAGGATTTTGGCCATTATATCTTTATGACTAGAGACAAGAAGAGCTTGTTGCAGGATTTCCTGTGTCATGTGCCAAAATACCTTCAGCTGATTATGGACCATCTGCCCTTTGACTTGAGTGAGAAAAGCCAACATTTGCTATACTATCTTGGGTGGCGAAACCTCCTCGGCTGGTCCTGTGGTGAATGATTCCCAAAACATGAACTGAAATGAAGTTCAAACCCTTCCCTTGCTTTGATTTTGAGAAAGCAACAGAGTAATCTCAGCAGAGGACACAAGGGGATAAGGTTTACCTGGTTTCTCTAAGAAATGGAACCTTGGGCTTAACCAGACCGTATCTTATATTTCTATGGTGCCTCCTTGACTTCAGCATATAAAACTTTCATCCTTGAAATGCACATGGATGTACTTAAGCACTGTCTTTCAGAGGATGTAAGTGCCTCTCTTTCTGGGGAGAGGTTCCATTTTTTTATTTAAAAAGACCCTAAACAGACACACACCACTGGCGTCACACTGAATCTTGGTGTGATTCCTAACCCATATGGTCAATAATTGCTGTTTAATAGTCCTCCGATTACAACGCTGAATAGCAGCAGTCAGAATTACCAGTAGAGTATTAATACTCAGGAATGAGTTAATAGCGCATAAAGGCCTTCTAGTGGAACAGTGGGGGAGTTGAATATTCTTTTCTTAAGTCAGCTGTAAGTAATTACGACATGGTGTGCCTCCGACTATTACCATAACAGAGCAATTGAACATGAGGAATGGATAATAATGTGGACCTAGAGGTATTTTTAGAAGGCTGGCCATCAGGCAGGTGGATCGGTTACCTAGAAGGAAAGCTTGGGGAGATGGATGGAATGCAGCGATTGTTGCACATTCAGCCTAATGAGTTATTTTTTAAAAAAGAGTTTACAGAGCAATATTTGTGAAATGCAAATAGAGAGAAGGAAAACACGTAAAGAAAAGAAAAGCAGGGAGGCAATAAAGAGATAGGAAGCAAACCCAACCATTCTGAATCCTGCAACCTGCATACATTATGCACATTGAGCATATTTGTATAAAAACATAGTTTGCATAATTCATTTTGACTTTTTTTTTTGGTATAATTTGGTCTCCTCCTGACAGCCATGAGGAATGACCAGAACAAGCCATGTGGGAAGGAAGGAAGGAAGGAAGGAAGGAAGGAAGGAAGGAAGGAAGGAAGGAAGGAAGGAAGGAAGGAAGGAAGGAAGGAAGGAAGGAAGGAAGGAAGGAAGGAAGGAAGGAAGGAAGGAAGGAAGGAAGGAAGTCTTCCACCATGAATAAGGTGATTTGACAGGAATGGGGACTCCAGTTGTGAGACTCACTGTCAAGTTGGACTTAAGTCTCACTGGTGACTTGACCCAGACACAACTTTTTTCCCCAATGACTCCGACTCAACTCACAACTTGGAACCCTAACCCAACCCCTCCCTTTTTTTTCTGGGGGAAAAAAGCTTGTTTTTAATAGGGACTTGAGACTTGGTACCAAAGACTTGGACTTGAGACTCAGACTCAAAGATATCCCTTCAATTTGACAATCTTGTAATTAACTAGATGGGCTGCTAAACTTTGGCGAAACTGGCCAGCAGATTTTTTTCTTTTAAGTATTTTCGATACCAGGACTAACCAAAAGTGCAGACAGCAGTCTTGAAGGTCTTTAAAAAGTCTCAGGAGAAGCATTCTCACTACTATCTCACATGAAAGGGAACAGCTCCTCTTAGTCTTTTCGAAACACGTGTTCCGATTCTCTTAAAGCTCTTGGCCCTTCCTTGCTGTCCCCGGTTTTGTCACTCTGTCGCATTCGGAAGGCAACAGGTCTGAAGAGGGAGACCTCGGCTATTTGTTGGGGCCTGCCCCCATGAGTTGGCATGCTGGGAAATCCCCCTGGCAACCCCTTTTCCTTGCTTTAAATGCATCTTAGTAAGTTCTAGAAATCTCACCCCACCTCTGCTCCTTCCTTTCTTGCTTCTCTCTTATACTTTACAACTTTGATGGGCCCTGAGGCCATTCCACACACACACACACCCCATATCTGCCATGGGCCATAGCTCACCCAATTGAATTCCAGAGGAGGGGGGAAAGTCTAAATCAACCATTTCATTCATTTTAAGTGCTTCTTGGCCCCTTGCTGGAATTCACAGTGTAATCTGCTGCCCGGAATCCATCAACATTGATTTTAGTGCGCCTTGGGGCATGCAAAAATCATCTTGGGGGAGGGCACAAGTTACTTTTTGTGGCCTATATGATTCCCACCCTTGATGCAGTCTGATGCCAGTACAGAAATACATGAATGATAATGTTTACTGCACTGAACCCTTAAGGAGAAGGAGGAGATGTGGATGTAATACATGATCTAGAAGTGTAAGCTACAATGGCATATTTTAAAAGATGTTTACTAAAACATTCTCTTGAATTTGGAAAGCCTACAGTGGTTTAAAACACATATGATGGTCTAGTAAAATCATCATCTTTCCCCTTCTTCCCTTGCCCACAATCCACATTCTGCCAGGAAGAAAAAAAAAACAGGACACACATTTATTTTCAAGCATAAGTCTTTGGAACCACTTGGGAAGAATATTCTTGATTGAGAACCAAAACATTCTGTGATGCTTAACAAACCTGCAAATTGAAAAATTCAACATCTGCCCTGTGCAGCAATGTAACGGGAGAAGGACCTATTGTGTCGGCGGGGAGGTTGGGTGGGTGGCGGTGTGGGGAAGAGAAGAGGAATCAAATCAATCCTTAAATTATATTTTTGTGCATTTGCAAAATTACTACTTTCCGAATCAAAAGCCTCAAGCTGTTTTCATCTGAGAGCATATGTTGAATCGCTAAGACAATGGGCTGTACATGGAGAGGGAGAGGGAGACAGAGAAAGAACGGTGTGGGGGAGGCCCTCTGTATAATGGAATGGACAGTCCTAGGTAGAAGAGCCTCGTTAAAGGCCCTATAATAATATTTCAGTAAATTGCAATCAAGAAACCAGTAGGGACGAGGGTGAGCTGGTTTCAGGAGGAGCATGCTATTGTATATTAAAGTGGTGCAAATATCCTTCCAGTTTCAGTTGGGAAATAGAAAGTAGTTATTGCCATGCAGAATTGTGGTTCTTACATGCCATCAAGTTGCCTCTGCCTCGTGGCGACCCCATGAATGAGTGATCTCCAAGATCTCCTGTTCTCAGCTGCCCTCCTCAGCTCTTGTAAACTCAAGTCTGTTGTTTCATTAGGGAGTCAGTATATCTCATATTGGTTCTTCCTCTTTTCCTGCTGCCTTCCACTTTCCCCAGCATTATTGTCCATTCCAGACAATCCTATCTTCTCGTGACGTACCCAAAGAAAGATAGCTTCAGCTTCACCATTTTTGCTTCCAGGGAGAATTCAGGCTGGATTTGTTCTAGGACTCACTTGGGACAGCTTTTCAGGCAGTCCATGAGATCCACAAAACTCTCCTCCAATGTCAGATTTCAAATGAATTATTTTCTCTAGGTCTATAGAGCCTGTGTCCTGAGCACACTCCTGTACTGCAGTGAGACCTGGACCCTTCATGCACGGCAGGAGAGGAAGCTGAACACCTTTCATATGCGTTGCCTCTGACAGATTTTTGGTATCACCTGGCAGGACAAAGTTCCAAACAGAGTAGGCCTAGAACAAGCTGGAATTTTTAGCATGTATACATTACTGAAACAGCGACGTCTACGTTGGCTTGGGCACGTCGTGAGAATGGCTGATGGTTGGATTCGAAAGGATCTCCTGTATGGAGAATTAGTGCAGGGAAATCACCCCAGAGGGAGACCACAGCTGCGATGACATCTGCAAGCAGGATCTGAAGGCCTTAGGAATGGACCTCAACAGATGGGGAACCCTGACATCTGAGCGTTCAGCCTGGAGGCAGGCGTTGCATCATGGCCTCTTCCAATTTGAAGAGACCCTTGTCCAGCAGGCTGAGGCAAAGAGGAAGTCACAAAAGCAGCAAAATCAGGGAGCTGGACAGGGGACAGATTGGATTTGTCTTCAGTGTGAAAGGGATTGTCACTCTTGAATCAGCCTCCTCAGCCACACTAGACGCTGTTCCAAGTCCTCCATACAGAGCACGTTACCATAGTCTTTCGAGACTGAAGGATGCCTAACTAGTATCCATATTTCATACATGCAATATGATACTGTGGATGATATTGGTCATGATGACACATCCTTGCGCTTGATCTTTTCTACTTCCTTCATTACTGCCCTTCTGAGTCTCAGTCATCTTCTGATTTCTTGGCTGCAGTCTCCATTTGGATTGGTGATTGACCCGAGATGTACAAAAGCTCTAACTATTTCCATTTCGTCCCTCGGAACTAAGACACACCCACCCAGAAAATACTCTGAAAATACTCACCCTAATTTGGGTGGGCCATGGGTCCAAATACAGTTGCCAGTCTCATCTAGAGTCGACAAAGTGGCTAGAATCTTACTGGTCTTTGCTAGGCATGGGATTTTCAGAATTCATGGACTACAACTCCCAGAGGTCTGCAGGAATTCTGCCAGCCAGACTTTGGGGTGTCGGATTAGCATGAAAATCCGAGTCTTTTGAGGTATCTATAATCACTTTCATCTGAGAAGGAACAATTTCTCTTGCACATGATGAAGACAGAGGAAATGTCTTCATCAGAGGAAAGCTAAGGTCTCTGGTAACTCTGAGGCATTATGGGTTTGTACGAGGATTCTGGTAACTCTGAGGCATTACGGGTTTGTACGAGGATTCTGGTAACTCTGAGGCATTACGAGGATCATACAACACCTCTTGTATGATGTATATTAGACAAGGAGACCACGAGACTCATAATACCTTGCAGTTCCCATTGAATTTAGCCTCTCCTAGCTGCTTCCTCCATCTTCATATCTGAGACAACCTATTATTTCTTGGCTGAAAGTGATGAGAAACATACGAAAGGATTGGATCTTTTTGGCTAAAGTCTCCAGAAGACTGGCTGGAGGAAATTTCCATGACTTTATTGGGAGCTATAGTTCATGGCCTGGCATGCTCTGGTCCATGGGGTCACGAAGAGTCGGACATGACTTAATGACTAAACAACAACAACAAATAGCTCATGAATTCTGAAAAATTCTGCTCCCAGTGTTTGTCTCACTGGAAGCACCTAATTGCCACTAATTGAGGAAGACGCTTGGTCCATGCTTCTGGTTGCTCAACCAAGGTATGTTTAGCTCACCCAAGGTATGTTTAGATACTTTGTCAATTAGCTTCAATTAATCATGGCAAGATACACCAACCGTATGTGAACACAAATAGGATTCTGGCCATACCTGACTGGTAAATCAACACATATATAAATGTCACTGATTCAATTGGTGTTTGGAGCAATGAATGGAGGGAGCCCTACCCAAATAAGGAAATGTAAAGAGAACATAAATTATTCACCTAGGATACAAAAGCTTGGCCTGTTCTTGGCCTTTTCTACAACCAGGGAGGCTCTCATCAGACAATTATGGGGTGAGGTTCCCTACTTCCTCAGAATATGATCCTTCAAGTCTTCCTTCACCAAGCTAGTGTCTTCCTGGATGATGATACAAACCTTGTATCTGAGTGTCCACTTGTGCAAACATAGGGGGAGATTCTGGATTCTGTACTGGAGAATCTGGCAAATAAATGGCTTCTCTTTGGTGTAAGTTTATCACACTGTCAGTTCACCATCACAAATCATGTCTGCTCAGCAAAGGAGTCGTCCTTGTCAAGAGCTAATTAGTTACATTTAAGTTAAACACCCTTAACCTCACAGCCATTGATGGAGGAGGAAGAAATATCTTTCAGAAAAAAGAAACACAAAATTCTTGTTTACAGATGAAGAGCTAAATCCTCCAGAAAATGAAAGCTGGCAAAGCTCTGAGTACTTGAAACAATATAGATGTGTATCAATCGAAAATCTGATGTAGAAGTTGTTTCATTAGTCCCACACACCCCTCAAACCAGGATTCTCATGTGCCAAATAAACAGCTGTTTGTATGGTCTGGTAAGCATATAAAATTTCCATATATAAATGGCATTTATAGATCTGGAAAACAAAGAACGAAATCTGTAGGGAGCTGGTTGAATTCAAAAGTTCTTTCACTAAGTGTAAGAAAGACTTTGGAACTCATGGCTACAGGATATGTGAATGGACAAGCAGAATGGGCTGGAAGCAAGGAGCTGTTTCCTTTTGCTGCCTCCCATACAATGAAATCAAGTTCAATGTTGATTTGCCTTTTGACTTCGAAAAGCCAATCAGAAATAACCATTTGTAAAAGCACTAAGCATGGTGTTTTAAATTAATTTATTTACTTTTACTCTTTGTGACCCCATGGATCAGAGCACGCCAGGCCCTCCTGTCTTCCACTGCCTCCCAGAGTTGGGTCAAATTCATGTTGGTCACTTCGATGACTCTGTCCAACCATCTCGTCCTCTGTCGTCCCCTTCTCCTCTTGCCTTCACACTTTCCCAACATCAGGGTCTTTTCCAGGGAGTCTTCTCTTCTCATGAGATGGCCAAAATATTGGAGCCTCAGCTTCAGGATCTGTCCTTCCAGTGAGCACACTAGATCATCAACAACCACACTAGATCATCTCAATGGGAGAAATTAGTTTCATGTGCTCATAAAGGTTTTTCTAGAGGTCAACATGTATGTAGGTAGACTGGAATGTGATGGGGGTTAGGCTTTTTTTACTGCAGGGAACGGCCATCACAGCACCTCAAAGACTATTTTCCACACTTTCTGGAAGCCTAAGGGCAATATTCCCAGTGGGCGGAGCTAAAGGGGAGGGGTATGATAAAAGGGATAAGGTACTATATATTAAAAATATTTTAAAGATCTAAGTTTTCTTAACTAAAATGATTTTAATTTCTAAAAAGTTGTTTATTAAAGAAAAAACTTCCTTCTGCCCTCTAGTGGTGGAATTTTTAAACTAAAAATAATGAGGTATGGAGCTTGGGGTACAGAAGACTCCAGAAATGCAGCAAAAGTGCCCCTCACATCTCCCTGAAGCTGCAAGAGGCTTTTAAAGAGCATTTTTCAAACTTATTTTTAAAACTGGGATACATCTCTCTATGAGGCCCAGGGATGTTGGAGTAGAGTGAAAATCATAGAATAGTGAAGTTGGATAGGGCCTACAAGGCCATCACGTCCAAATCTCAGCTCAATGCAGGAATATAATCAAAGCATATCTGGCAGGTGATTATCCGAGTTTTTCTTGAATGCCTCCAGTGTTGGAGCACTCACCAACTCCCGAGGTAACTGGCTCCACTGTCGTACTGCTCTGACAGTTAGGAGGTTTTTCCTGATATTCATCCGAAATCTGGCTTCCTTTAACTTGAGCCCATTGTTGCGTGTCCTGCACTCTGGAATGATCGAGAACAGATCCTGCCCTTCTGCTGTAGGACAGCCTTTCAAATATTTGAAAAGTGTTATCATATCACCCCACAGCCTTCTTTTCTCAAGGTTAAACATCCCCAATTCTTTCAGCTTTTCCTCATAAGGCCCTTGATCATCCTTGTCGCCCTCTGAACTTGTTCCAGTTTGTTAGCATCCTTTTTGAAGTGTGGCGTTCAGAACTGGACACAATATTTATTTATTTATTTATTTATTTATTTTATTTTATTTATATCCCGCCTATCTAGTCGCGAAGGACTACTCTAGGCGGCTTACAACAAGAAAAGAATACAATAAAAATAAAACAACAAATTACAAAACAGGTAAAAGTGAAAAACAATAAAAGATAAGAAAATCAGAAGTAATCTGGTGAGAAGGCCTGCCGAAACATCCAGGTCTTTAGTAGATTCTTAAAAGTGCCCAGCGAGGGAGCTCCGCGAATACCAGGAGGTAAATTATTCCACAGGCGAGGAGCGACCGCCGAGAAGGCCCTATTTCTTGTTTTCTCTTTTCGGGCCTCCCTTGGCGTTAGGCTCCTCAGCCTCACCTCCTGGCTCGCCCGTGTGACCCGGGTAGAACTTGGTGGGAGAAGGCGTTCCGCCAGATATCGAGGCCCTAAACCGTTTAGGGCTTTATACGTAAGCGTTAACACTTTGAAGTCAATGCGGAACTTGATGGGCAGCCAATGCAATGCGGCTAGAGTGGGCGAAATATGTTGGAATTTTTTCACTCCACTGAGTAATCTGGCCGCCGCATTCTGCACCACCTGTAATTTCCGCAGCAACCTCAAAGGAAGCCCCACGTAGAGCGCATTACAGTGGTCTAATCTCGAGATTACGAGCGCGTGTACTAAGATGGTGAGCGCCCCCACTTCCAGGTAGGGCCGCAGCTGGGCTATCCGCCTGAGATGAAAAAAGGCGGTGCGGACCACCGACGCCACCTGTGACTCCATGGAGAGCACCGGGTCCAGATGGATCCCCAAGCTGCGTACCCCATCCTTTGCAGGGAGAGTCACCCCCCCAAAAGAGAGGGAGTTTCCCAATTCCCACCCTCAGTACTTCCGTCTTGTCCGGGTTCAGCCTAAGTCCGTTCTCCTGCATCCATTCCAGTATAGTCCCCAGGCAGCGCTGGAGGCACAGGACGGCTTCTCCTGCGGTTGGCAAAAAGGAGATGTAGAGCTGCGTGTCGTCCGCATACTGGTGACACGAAGCACCACACCTCCTGATGACCCCACCCAGAGGCCTCATATAGATGTTAAATAGCATTGGGGAGATAATCGACCCCTGTGGAACCCCACAGTTGAGGCTCCACGGGGCCGAGACCCTCTCCCCAAGCTGAACTCTCTGGGGACGGTCCTCCAAGAAGGAGCGGAGCCAGGACAGTGCCAGGCCACCTATTCCCAACTCGGAGAGCCTCCCCAGGAGGATACCGTGGTCAATGGTATCAAAGGCCGCTGAGATGTCGAGGAGGACCAACAGGGACGCTTTGCCCCTATTGGCCTCCCTCAGTAGGTCATCACACAGGGCGACCAAAGCCGTTTCTGTGCCATGGCGCGGCCTGAAGCCCGACTGGAATGGATCCAGGGCATCTGTTTCTTCCAGGAGCGCCTGAAGCTGGTCGGCCACCACCCTCTCGACTACCTTGCTAAGGAAGGAAACATTGGCGACGGGCCTGTAGTTGCCAATTTCGTCCGCCGCCAAACTGGGTTTCTTCCTAATGGGCCTAATGAGTGTGTCCTTCAGGGCAGATGGAAATCTGCCCTCAAGGAGAGACCCATTTATAATAGCCGTGGCCCACTCCGTTGTTAACGGCCTGGCTGCTTTGATTAGCCAGGCCGGGCAAGGGTCCAAAGAGGAGGTGGTGGCACGACAGCGATCAAGCGCCCTGGAGACAGTGTCAGGCGTAACAGGTTGAAAGGTGTCCAAAATCACCGGGCAAGACGGAGCGCTGGACATCTCAGCTCGACTCACTGTGCTCAAAAAAGGAGAGAGGTCCCGGCGGATGGCCTCCACTTTTGATTTAAAAAATGCTGCAAATTGGTCCGGCGAAAAACTAGGGGGAGGCCCATCGCCCGGACCAACTCCGGAGAGGTCGCGTACTATACGGAATAACTCCGCCTGCTGGTTGGACGCCTCGCTTATCCGGTTAGCGAGGTATGATCTAGTAGCAGCCTTTACCTTAGCTAGATAAAGGTTAGTAGCGACCCTGACAGCTATCTTATTAAAATCCGTCGGGGCCCTTCTCCATCTGCGCTCTAGCCGTCTCCTGACCCGCTTCCTCGCCCGGAGGTCCCGGTTAAACCAGGGTGCCGGGCGATCTCTGCGGCGGAGAGGGTGTTTAGGTGCGATCATGTCAGCAGCCCTAGTCGCGGCAGCAAACCAGCCATCCACCAGAGCCTCGACAGGAGCGCCAGCCAGGTCAGCCGTAACACCTCTCATGGCATCCTGGAATCCAACAGGATCCAATAGCCTTCGAGGGCAGACCATAACAATAGATCCCTGCTCCCTGCGGGGGGGGGGGGGAGAGCCATTTTAATGGTACACTTTATTAGGTGGTGATCCGACCATGACAAGGGTACCGACTCAAGGTAAGTCACCATCGGACCACTCTCACTCCCATTGGTAGAAAAAACCAGGTCAAGTGTATGACCCCCCACGTGAGTGGGGCCGTTGACATGTTGGGACATATTCAAGAAGGTGAGGCTGAATAGACCACTCCTGTCCATCACAATGGAACCCTGATTCGGGAGCCAATGGTTATACAGAAAAGGCGGGCCTAGGGATATATAAGAGAATGAATGACAGCTAGAGAGGATTTCAGTTAGAGTTAGGGATGAGTTAGGGATATGAGTTGGAGAAAAGCAGTTTAGGCAGTTAGGACCAGTCTTGTGTTAGAGAAGAATAAGGAGATAAGGAACAAGATAAGAAGTGAATAAATACCTTGAGTAACGTTATTATACATAAGCAAATATAAATGTTATCAAAGCACAGTTGATTGAATGAACAACATAAGACCATCCATGATTAACTTTATATGATTTACTTATGAACACTTAAATAAACATTGTTTTATTGAGTAACGCTGATTTAAGAGTCATATTTTATGTAGTGAGGAGTGACTCTGGTAACAGCGGAAAAGGACTGAAAATTAAATGTCACACCTTAAAGTGAACCTGGGTTGGGTGGAAGAACACAGCTGAACTAAGGGTGTGTGACATATATCATCTGCAGATTTGACAAGCATTGCCTGCACTCCCTCATCCAAGTCATTAATAAAAATATTGAAGAATACTGGGCCCAGGACTGAGTCTTGAGGTACCTCACTAGTTACCTCCTTGCAGTTAGAGGAGGACCCATTAATCATCACCCTCTGAGTACAATTCTGCAACTAATTCTGTATCCACCTGACACTTGATCTATCCAGCCCACACCTGGTTAGCTTGCTAATCAAGATAACATGGGACACTTTGTCAAAAGCTTTGCTGAAGTCAAGATATACTACGTCTACAGCATTCACTCTGTCTCTCAGGGAGGTTACCTGATCAAAAAAATGAGATCAGATTAGTTTGGCAGGATTTGTTATTGACAAATCCGTGTTGGCTTCTAGTTATTATTGCTTTATTTTCTAGGAGATATACAGAAGAAATCTTCTCCCTTGAAGTCTGCTACAGGCATGATCATCCAGGTCTGAGCACAGCAGATGGAACGCTGGGTGCAGCACTACTCTGAGCTATATTCCAGAGAGAATGTAGTAACCGAAGAGACATTAAATAACATCGAGTGCCTGCCTGTCTTGAAAGAGTTGGACAGTGAACCAACTTTAGTAGAAATAAAAGCGGCCTTGGATCCCCTTGTCTGGGAAGGATAACATGGTCCATGCCTCTGGTTGCTCCTGGAAAGGATAACATCCCTGTTGAAGTGCTGAAGTGATTCAAAGAGATCGTCACCACTGAGCTGTATGAAGTCTTTTGTCTTTGCTAGAGGGAAGGTGGAGTACCACAGGACATAAAGGATGAAAACATTGTCACATTGTATAAGAACAAAGGCAACAGGGGCGACTGCAATAACTACCGTAGCATCTCTCTTCTCAGCGTTGTAGGGAAGCTGTTTGCCCGTATTGTGCTGAAGAGGCTCCAGGTGCTTGCAGTCAGAGTCTATCCAGAATCACAGTGTGGATTTCAAGCTAATAGATCCACCACTGCCATAGTATTTTCCCTCAGACAGTTGCAGGAGAAATGTAGGGAATGTAGGGAATGAAGGGCACTGTAGTTTTTGATGGCTCAACATCAGATCCCTTTGACATCTGTAGCGGAGTGAAACAGGGCTGTGTCCTCCCGCTGTTTGGAAACTTTTTTGCTGTCATGCTGAAGCAGGCCTTTGGAACTGCAACAGAAGGTGTCTATCTCCGGACTAGATCAGATGGAAAGCTCTTTAATCTCTCTAGACTGAGAGTGAAGACCAAAGTCCAGCTGAAATGCATGTGGGACTTCCTCTTCACTGATGACGCAGCTGTTGTCACCCATTCTGCTGAAGACCTCCAACAACTTACAAATTGTTTTAGTAAGGCCTGCCAAGACGTTGGATTAACAATCATCCTGAAGAAAACACAAGTCATGGGCCAGGGCATGGACTCACCTCCCTCTATTACCATCTCTACAAAAGAATTGGAGGTTGTTCATGATTTCATGTACCTTGGCTTAATGATCTCTGACACTCTCTCCCTAGATGTCGCACTGGATAAACACATTGGCAAAGCAGCTACCATGTTCTCTAGACTCACAAAGAGAGTATGGGTTAATAGCTATCGGCATATACCAAGATCCAGGTCTATGGAGCCTGTGTCCTGAGCACACTCCTGTACTGCAGTGAGTCCTGGACCCTTTGTGCACGGCAGGAGAGGAAGCGGAACACCTTCCATATGCGTTGTCTCCAACACATTTTTGGCATCACCTGGCAGGACAAAGTTCCAAATAGAGTAATCCTAGAACAAGCTGGAATTTTTTACATGTACACATTACTGAAACAGTCGTGTCTATGTTGGCTTGGGCACGTCGTGAGAATGGCTGATGGTCAGATTCCAAAAGATCTCTTGTATGGAGAATTAGTGAAAGGAAATCACCCCAGAGGGAGACCACAGCTGCGATACAAGGATATCTGCAAGTGGGATCTGAAGGCCTTAGGAATGGACCGCAACAGATGGGAAACCCTGACATCTGAGCGTTCAGCGTGGAGGCAGGCATTGCATCATGGCCTCTCCCAATTTGAAGAGACCCTTGTCCAGCAGGCCGAGGCAAAGAGGCAGTCCCGAACCCAGCAAAATCAGGGAGCTGGACAGGGGACAGATTGTAGGATAAGAGGTTTGAATCTCAGAAGCATAAGAGGTTTGAATCTCAGAAAGAGAGGGAGATCTGAAGAGTCCAGACCTGCTGTTGCCAGTTGGACTACTAAGACCCTTGACAACTTGGTTTAGATACAATTTTTATATGTTTGTGTTGGAGGGCTGAATCCACCTAGCGAATTCATGAATTGCATACAATTGTATTGATATATTATTTTAGGGTTTGTGTTAGAGTCATCTAAGGCAGTGGTCCCCAACCTTGGGCCTCCAGATGTTCTTGGACTTCAACCCTCAGAAATCCTGGCCAGCAGAGGTGGTGGTGAAGGCTTCTGGGAGTTCTAGTTCAAAAACATCTGGAGGCCCAAGGTTGGGGACCACTGATCTAAGGAAGATATTTGGGATTTTTGTCTGACTTTGCCATCAAGGAGATGCTCGAACTTCGCAAATTCTGCAAGCAACTCTGTTCTGGTGCTGTTGCCAAGGACGTAGGTGTAAAATTGTAGCAATTTGTTGTTATTGTAATTGTTCCTGTTGTCTGTTATATGAATGCACAGAAGAAGATATTTATTTTGTAAAATTGTGTTCGCAAGATTTATCAGTGGTAAGCAAATAGTCCCATAGAACCTAAAAGTGTTACACAGGCAATGATGGCGTAGGAAATATAATTTACAATCCAGATATTCCATACAGATATATACACATACCTGTTTAGCCATGGACAATGAACAGCAAACATTATTTCATTTGTCTTTAGTTCTGTTGTTTTCAGTATCTATGTAAATATCCATATAAGCTGCTAAATTTCCAACAACAACAAAACTCTGAAATAAATAAATAAATAAATAAATAAATAAATAAATAAATAAATAAATAAATAAATAAATAAATAAATAAATAAATAAATAAATGAGCCTGCTGGTAAAGATCTTGGAATCTCTTTGAGGAAAGACATCTCGGGCCTTTTTAAGGAGAAAGGTGGGGTAAGAGATTTTATAAATAAATTCAAACAATCAATAAAATTTATAAATAAAAAGGCAGAAATGGGATATATTTTATTTTTATTTATTTATTCTATTCTATTTATACGCCGCCTATTTGGTCAAAACAACCAGTCATTTGGTATGACCATTAGAGAGGTAACAATCCCCTAATCTCAGTTGTTTTTTCATTTCTTCAAGTCCCTCTGGTATTGTGTTCCACTTTTTATTACATATGTAAATATTACATATTGCAAGACTTTTCGGTGTTTCTTTTTGCCCTCTGCGTTGAAAATCGGACCAGTTTGTTTACAGAAGGATTTCTTTTTACACATTTTAGCTAGTGTATGCCTGGCCTCCTCCCACTGACTGTGTGTTTGCTTACATATAATCAATAAAAACAAAACTGTATCTTCAGAGCCATATCTGAGTGTTCAGCCTGGAGGCAGGTGGTGCATCACAGCCTGTCCCAATTTGAAGAGACCCTTGTCCAGCAGGCCAAGGCAAAGAGGCAGTCCCGAACCCAGCAAAACCAGGGAGTTGGACAGGGGACAGATTGGATTTGTCTTCAGTGTGGAAGGGATGGTCACTCTCATACTGGCCTTCCTGGCCACACTAGAAGCTGTTCCAAGACCTCCATACAGAGCACATTACCATAGTCTCTTGAGACTGAAGGATGCCTACACATTTTCTAGGTGCTTCAATGACTGCTTCACAATCTGTTCCAGAATTTAGCCTGGGATTGATGTCAGGCTGGCTGGCCTGTAGTTCCCAGGTTCCTCTCTTTTGCCCTTTTTTGAAGACAGGGACAACATTGGCCCTCCTCCAATCCTCTGGCACCTCACCCGTTTCCCATGATTTCAAGAAAATAATGGATAGCCGTTCAGAAAGTTCTTCAGCCAGTTCCTCCAGTACTCTGAAGGCCGCAGAGTCTGCATGCAGCGTTCAGGCTGCTCACCTCTGCTATGCCAGATAATATTTGAAAAGAGCTGTAATATTTGGCACATACTGCGTTCTGTATCTCTGCAGGGATATGAACTTGGGCTCCTTCTCTGAAGTCTGACACTTTCTACTAACTGCCTTGTACTTCAAATGTCTGGCGGTATCCTTAGTCCTTTGAAACTCAGGTCTCTCTACAATCCGATTCCAATTAGGTATGCAAGTTCAGTAAAGTGTCTCATGACTATGGTATTTAGATCATCATCCCCGGGATAATTTGTCAAACAAGACCCTATAATTAGGAGGTAATTAGAAATGCAGCTTCCTTAAGTGGGGAAAGACATCTGATGGTCAAAGCATGTGCTTTCACTCAGCTCTGTATTTTGCGTTCGAACAAAATCTGTTTTGCTATTGGTCGGTGGAAGATCAACACGAGCCTCCTTTGCTAATCTTGATCGTTCAGTCTCGTATGTTAGAAACTGTTGTCCCTTGAAGATACCAGTTTAGTTCATATACAGGGACTAACAACAGCCCGGGAAGTCTGGAATAGACTAAAAGGGATTTATCAGCGAGAGACAACTGGAACAAAAAAAACCACACTAGGGGGAAATGCAGTCTACTAGTTGTGTAGTTATTCATTCTGGTTCCCCATGGACTGAGTTCTCTTCACTCCCATTATCCGTGATCCCCTGCCAGTCTGATCGGCTGGTAAGTTTCATATAGCTGTCTCATCAGTTCAGCAGAAGAGCACCCATTTGAAAAATCTTTAGCCAACAGTGGTGAATTCTTTTTTCCATTAGCATTGTCTGTGCACCCTTTACATCCAGATCTTTCTTTTACAAAGGTGGATTTCCCCCCCCCCCCAGAGGTCAGACATGAGAAGAATGGGACAATGGTGGACATAAAGCTCTACAGAGAACCATTAAAATTGCCCAGAATATCATCGGGCTCCAGCTACCAACCCTGGATGACATCTTCACATCCCGCTGTCTAAGGAAGTCACACAGCATCCTGAGAGACTCTTCCCATCCTGCTTAGAACTTTTTTGAACTGTTACCATCTGGCAGAAGATATAGAACAATTAAGACTCGGACCACACGTTTTCTCAATAGTTTTTTATCCCAGAGCTATAATTGCAATTAATAATGAGCTTAAAGACCACCAGTAGTGAATAATTAGTTGGACTGTGTTACTTGGCCTGCGGTGTAGATGTTTGTAATTTTAGTGGGGGATATTTAGTGGGTGGGGAGTGTTTGGGGAATTTTATGTGTGTGCATGTGTCTGGTCTCTGGGTGTCTGTGAATTTCGTTGTATGGGTATACTGTGTATATACTTACAATGACAATAAATTATTATTATTATTATTATTATTATTATTATTATTATTATTATTATTATTATTATTATTATTGTTGTTGTTGTTGTTGTTGTTGTTGTTGTTGTTGTTGTTGTTGTTTTGTTGTTGTTTTGTTGTTGTTGTTGCTGTTGCTGTTATTGTTGTTGTTGTTGTTGTTGTTGTTATTATTATTATTATTATTATTATTATTATTATTATTATTATTATTATTATTATTATTATTATTATTATTATTATTATTATTATTATTATAAGATAGCTGTAGGTAAGCCTCCTTTGGATGTACACTGTGACATATGGTACAGTGTAAAGAAAACGAATATTAAGCATTGTCCCATATTAATGACATGAACCAGAAAACTAGTGGTTTGTGATGGTTCGTGATTCGTGGCTACCCACGAACTATCACTAACTCACTGAAAATTGAACTGGTACACTGTTTGTTTTCCAAGTTTGTGCCTGGGGGGAAACTACCCACCTGCCTTTCCCCTTGACCCCATTGGCTCCTTACCTGATCTTGAAGCCACCTGGCTTCCCAGAAAAAAAGTGTCCCCAAACCGAACTACGAACCAGTCGAGTTTGTGGGGTTTTGTGGTTCGCAGTTCTTTCTTTCTTTCTTTCTTTCTTTCTTTCTTTCTTTCTTTCTTTCTTTCTTTCTTTCTTTCTTTCTTTCTTTCTTTCTTTCTTTCTTTCTTTCTTTCTTTTTTGCCCATCTCTATCCTATATTTATATACTGTACATGTTCACAAAATTGGCGTGTGTGTGTGTGTGTCTATTCGTGTATATGTCTAGATCTCTAAACTGTGAAAATTAAAAGTCTGAAATGACACTCCCTAGAGAACGGGCCAAAAGCAGGAACCATCAGAAACCCACCTCTGTAGTGAACGTATTTGTAACACAAGCTTTGAGCGCTGCGTTACACCGACCAAAGCTGATTTGTCCAAATGGTTTATTCATGAAGGAGACAATGCGATTTGAGATTTAATCAGGCTCAAATTAGTTTTTGTGATTAGCTGGTTTGGGTTGTTAAGGTAGCATAACGACGGCACTGTCATTCCAACCAGCCACTCACGTGCGTCCCGCACCCGTCTGCGTTGGGTTAGCAAGTGGGTCATCCAGGAACACTTCACCGCCTAAAAGCCCCCATCGTTGCCAGATGTGGGATAAGCATGTCTGACTTTGTTAGAAATTCAGCCAAGTGTAAAATAGGGAGGGAGTTGATTGGTAAGTGTCAGAGAGCAGCGGCGGGCAGGATAAAAAAAAATATTTCTACAAAAGGAAACATTGGGAAAGGCCAAAGGAGTGTGTGACAGAATGGGGTGGGGGGAAGAATAGAAGAGAATATAAAAATGCAAATTTCTCTCCTAAACTTTATCTTTGGATGGCGTGAAAAACCTAAGTGAGAACTTCAACAAAGCTATAGGGGAAGAAAAAGAAGAAGGGGGGGGGAAGAGAGAAAGATGACAGGTTTGAGTTTCAGAAAATTTAAGACAGCCGCAAGGATTAGGCACTTTAGGTTGTCTCTGCATACATTTCTTATGGGAGTTAATTCCATTTGACATGCAAGACCAAAGTGAGATTACAGGCCCATAGCCCCATGGCGAGGTATATATGTTGGAGCTAAAAGCCGGGATTTGAATAATTGTGCAGGCTTACTCCAAGAATCAGGAGAGAACAGAATGAATGGATTATTAGAAGGAACTTTGTACATTTTAAACTGCTGGACTTAATAAAAAAAAACCTCGGTGTATGACTGATGTTATGGACTTGTGCACACACCCGCGTTCGATTCACTTTTGCAGCCGGATCTAACAAACGTTGGGGGGAGGGGGGAAGAAGGGAGAGAAATAGAAGCTGTTAAAGAAGAATGTATAATGCAAGATGGGCCTAATGTGGTTTACGGGAGGAAAGCAAATTTCGCTGAAGGAGAGATTTAAATTTAGCATATTCACGGCTTCTCCCCACCAACGTTTCTTTACAAAATGAGAAATTTGAGGGACCGCCTGGTGCCAAAGAAACTTTCTGAAACACTGGAGAACAGTACGGTCTGAGGAGGGGAGAAAGTACACCATTTTTCACTTCAGAATTTCAGCTCTGTAGTTGCCATTTGTTACAAGAAAAAAATGACTAAGCTGCTCTTTTTAAATATATATATAAATTTGACCTCATCCCTTTGTGTCTGCAGAGGCACTTGTCTGTAAAAGGAGGTAATAGCTGACTGCTCCTAAGACTCAGATGTGCTTAATTAACTGTCCATGGAGAATTATTGAAATACTTATATAATTCTTATTTAGTGCTCATTAAAGTGATACAAATGCTGGAGAATGAGGGGTTTGTCGGGACTTTGAGATGGAGGAAGTTAGTGCAGCAATGGCAAGGAATTATGAAAGCCGGCCCATTAGTAGTAACACACTAGACCTTCCTTTCTTTTTAAAGAGTCAGTGGCTCAGATCAGAAATCATTTGATTTTTTTTTAATCTTCATCACAGCCCACTCACTGTCGGCCATCTCTGCTATCACCTGCTGTCTTTTACCAGACAATGTAACGGAAGGAGGCAACTCTTTTTTTTTAAAGGCAAAATAATGTTTTTGTTGGGCAGTTTGAGTGACCAGCTTCCTTGGTGGAAGACCCTCAGCTGGAGTCATTCAAAGCTCATGTGGCCCCTAGCCTTGATTCATCACTATGAGGTGTTGAACCCGCCATTCCACAAGGCTGACATCCATGGTGGAATGGCTGTGAGAAAGACCACTCAGGGTCTTCCAGAGATGTTGGCAAGTCTTGGAGTCTGAAGCCCAAGTCTGAGTCAACATGGTGGCGTTGTGGGTTAAACCGCAGAAGCCTCTGTGCTGCAAGGTCAGAAGACCAGCCGTTGTAAGATCGAATCCACGCGACAGAGTGAGCTCCCGTCGCTTTGTCCCAGCTCCTGCCAACCTAGCCGTTTGAAAGCATGTAAATGCAAGTAGATAAATAGGTACCACCTCAGTGGAAAGGTAACAGCATTCCCTGTCTAGTCGCGCTGGCCATGTGACCACGGAAACTGTGTACAGACAAACACTGGCTCTATGGCTTGGAAACAGGGATGAGCACCACCCCCTAGAGTCGGACATGACTGGACAAATTGTCAAGGGTAACCTTTACCATGTACAAAGGGTGAGTCTCCAGTACTGAGTCCCAAACCCCAAGCCAGCTCCAAGCCACTATTAAAATTAAGTTGCTATTAAAAAGGAGGGGGTGCCAAGTTGTGAGTTGAGTCTAAGTCACTGAAAAACAACAACACGGAGCAGTCGGAGTTGTGTCACTGGCGCAATTTTAATCCGACTCGACAGCTAATCCTGCAATTTGAGTCCCCCTCCCTGGGGGTTTCTACGTCTTCTTGTAAAACTGAAGACACTTGACTACAACATCATAGGGGGGAATGAATCCGCCCCCATCTTAGATGCACGTGATAACATGATGACCAGGTTGGAGTGTGTCGAAGAAGCTGAGAGCAGTGGTGTCACAAAGTTAGACTCTGTGACTAATCTGGACTGGGAGAGCCACCCAAGGCATGTTGAGTGTCAGTTTTAATGGTGACAGTGGGAAAAAAATGGAATTTGTCAAAGATTTTCTGTACCTTGGTCCAGTCACAGCCAAGACTGAAGCCAAGAAATGAGAAAAGTTGAAGGGCATCTGCCCTATGATATTCCCAGTGTCTAAGTATGAGCAGGAAACCAGAACAGTGAAGAAAACTGACCAGGAAAAAAAGAGAGATTCATCTGAAATGTGCTCATGGATTAGAACCTTGCAAAAACCATAGGTCACCAGAAAGGAAGCCAGAGCGTTGAGTTTGCAAGATCTAAACAGGGCTGTTGACAATAGCACTTCTTGGAGGTAACTAATTCATAGAGTTGCCTTAAATTTAAAGTGACTTACAGCCCGAAAAACCCACAACAACCATTAGATCCCGGACGTGAAAGCCTCCGCGAATACATTGACTTACAGCACATCACAACAATAGTGAATCTACTCTGGATTTTAGTCTGAACATTATACAAGACACTCAAGAGCCTCAACCTACATTGGAAACAAATTTTGCCATTAGATACATTTCCTCCAGTATTCCATGCCTGCAAATAGATACATGACTTCAGGAATTCCGTCCTCAAGCTTAGTACAACATGTAATCAAGCCCTCCCTAATAAGGGAGGGAGGGGAAGAGAAAGAGACAACCTTACTGGTTTAAGTGCCGAAAAGGGGATTTTTACCTTTTGTAAGAATGTATTACCAAAAGGTAATTGAAAGAAGGGTGCATGCAGGCTCCACTCCCTACATCCTTACCTACGTCTTTCTTTCCCAGTTGGAAGAGAGCATCTACAGATGTTTGCTTGTCCATGAGTAGAAGACCCCATGGGATCTGGGACCAGGATAAAATGGGATTGCTAGCTGCACTGAGAAGTTTGATCCTATTCAAGTGGACACAGGTGGATGCCCCATCTCCCTCCCTCCCTCTCTTGGTGTCTCTCCAGCGCCACAGCCTCTCAGCCAGAAGGGCTCATCATCATCTTCCTCCTCCTCCTCCGCGTCATACTCGCTCTCCACTCCAGCCTGTGGCCAACCAGCTGCCATGCTACCTCTGGCTGCAGCTTCATCCCAGGCACCCCTTCACACCCATGCCTGTGGATGCAGCCACTTTCACAGCTGATGCCAGTTGGAAAAACTTGCAGAGTAGAGCAGGGGAGGATAGTGGACAAGAATGGATCTGGTTGGCAACACCAGTGGTGTAGCATCTCTAAGGATTTTGCAACCACACACACTTGGCCACTGGGTTAAGGACAGAGGCTAACTAAAGGAAAGAAGAATGGACAAGCCCAGGCAATATACTACAGTGGTGCCTCGCAAGACGAAAGTAATTCGTTCCGCGAGTAGCGCCGTCTTGCGAAATTTTTGTCTTGCAAAAAGCGGTTTCCCATTGCAATGCATTCCTGTGGGAACCTCGCAAGACAAATGAATTATCTTCGTCTTGCGAGGCATCGGTCTTGAGGGAAAAATCATCTTGCGAAGCACGGCCATAGAAGAAGCTGTCTTGCAAGCCACCACAGCGATCACATTCGTCTTGTGGGTTTTTCATGTGGCAAGGCGTTCGTCTTGTGAGCCACCACTGTACATGAATGGAAGTCTTTGACTTCACAAGACAGTTTAAAAAATGCAGGTGATAATGACCTCATTCAGGGACCCTCCCCAGCACTTTAGTGAATGGAAACTGAAGAAGAGGTCTTCATTGAAATTGCCAGTCTTCACTTTCAGCCCGAAGGATGCGATTTTTGGATTTCCTGAACTACAAATCCCACAGTTCCTATTCTGGAAGTTCTACCTGACTTACACACACAGCTGACAGATAGTGAAGTGTGGCTCGCCTGGGAGAGAAGGCCTAAACAGGAAGGCTTTGAGGCTTAGCTTGGCCTAGCTCCATCTAAGCTTCCTGTTCCTGCCCCAGTGTTAGCTGGGAGCTTTCTTTCTGAACAGGAAGTTAGGAGGAGCTAAGGCTACCTAAGCTTCACAGCTTTCCAGTTTAGGCCTTTTCTCCCAGGTAAACCACATTTCAGGGTCTGTCAGGGGTGTGTAATTCAGGTAGAACTCCTGGAATGGGGAAATTACAGGGTCTGTAGTAAGGAAATCCAAAAATCTTAGCCCTATTCTGCAACTGTTTAGCATCGTCCTTACTGATTTCCTTTTCCCCAAATGTCATTATGTACTTTTATTGTAACATATTGCACCCTATGAATTTCAGATTTAACATGAAGGATCAAGGAAATGGTGTTATGTCTTGGTCGGCCATGTGGGTTGCCAAAGAAATGTACAAAAAGCTTAGATCCACTTAGCATTTTGGCAGTCAGCAGACCATCGTGTTCATTCTTGTCTGCTTTAACATGAGTTTGCTTCAACTCACCTTTGGCAGCTCCGTTTCCTTTCATTGTGTAGTTGCTGAATTGGGAAATAACATGGCTTTTTGGCTCAGGCGTGTAGCATTGAAAGGTTTGCGTTGCCTGAAGGGATGACACTGAAGGATGAGGAAATACACTTTGGCTTTCACATGTGGTCCGATCCTTAGAGACTCATGGAAAAGTACTTGAGCCATGAAGAAGAAGGAATGACAAAGCTGGCTCCTTACTCAAGACAGACTAATGAAATATCAAAGAAAGATAAAAGGTAGGAGCAAAAACAGAGATTAGAACATACAGTAGTTATCATCCATGATAGGTAGGGCCAAAGGAATCCCATTTGGGCTCCAGAGTTTGAGGGCAAATAATTGTAAATTCAACTGGCAGGACAAAGTTCCAAATAGAGTAGTCCTAGATTGAGCTGGAATTTTCAGCATGTATACATTACTGAAACAGCGACATTTAAGTTGGCTTGGGCATGTTGTGAGGACAGCTGATGGTTGGATTCCAAAGATATCCTGTATGGAAAATTAGTGCAGGGAAATCGCCCCAGAGGGAGACCACAGCTGCGATACAAGGAGATCTGCAAGCAGGATCTGAAGGCCTTAGGAATGGACCTCAACAGATAGGAAACCTTGACCTCTGAGCGCTCAGCCTGGAGGCAGGCATTGCATCATGGCCTCTCCCAATTTGAAGAGACCCTTGTCCAGCAGGCCGAGGCAAAGAAGCAGTCACGAAAGCAGCAAAATCAGGGAGCTAGACGGGGTACAGATTGTATTTGTCTTCCTTGTGGAAGGAATTATCACTCTCAAATTGGCCTTCTCAGCCACACTAGATGCTCTTCCAAGCCCTCGATTCAGAGCACGTTACCATAGTCCCTTGAGAATGAAGGATGCCTAAACTAAATTGTGAATGGACCTCCTATGTGGACATCCTCACTACCACAGTCAGCAGGTACTGTTGGTCCTCCTCATTGCTACCACCTGTTTGTCCACTAGAGCGGCAGTCAGCAAAACTGCCACGGGACCTTTTGCCTTTCCTTCAACCCACCACAGTTGTCTGGGCCAGGCAGCAAAGGCAGGTGAATGAGTAGGTTGTTCGGGTGAGGAGGTTATCTGCTGGAGTGTGGCTAGCATCTCTGGTGCTAGCCAGGTGATAATCTAAAACATGGAATGTAGGTTGTTCTTGATTATGCCCGTGTCTATTCAGATGGGTATGAAAATCTTTGTGCTACCATCTCCATGCAGGCTACAACATTTCTATTACAGAGAACACAGGATGGAGCCATGATTGTGTGTGTGTGTGTGTGTGTGTGTGTGTGTGTGTGTGTGTGTGTGTGTGTAAAATGGGTCAGTATTCCTCAAACCGGAAAAACTGGCCAATTAAATTCTTTAATAAGGTCCAATCAAGATGCAAATAAGATGGGGGGGGTATTTTTATTTTTATAGGGGAAAGCCTTAACGAAGATGGCAGAAGAAGAAAGAATGTCATTTCCCCAAAGCAAAAGAAGGAGGAAACAATGGCTCCCTCAAAATATGGTCTTTTTAAATTGAAGGGGTTAAAATATACTAAGCAAGATGGCATAATGTGCTATGCATAAATGCTGGCATGGATGGTACCCTTCCCTGTATAGTAGGGTGTGGATAATTGAACAGAAGATGAAGGGAATATAGAGAAAAGGCCAAGCAGGCGGTAGAGAAGAATAAAAATGCAGCATGGTGAACTGTACCAGAAAAAAGTGTTGCTGCTTGGAAGAACTGATTAATAAGTGCAGCGACCGGTACAGAGTGGATTTGCAGAGATTAGAACATTGCAAGGTTTATCCAAAAGATTGTACAAAGTTCGACGTGGGTTTGAATTTAAATAGGGCAAACTCCATTCCGCCACCATTAAAAGTTCCCGCTGACCTTTTAGGTACATGTCGGGAGAGCAGCCACTCTTTTCTGTGAGAAAGGTCATTTTAATTTTTGACAATATTTATCTTCCATAATGATCCTCTCTCTCTCTCTCTCTCTCTCTCTCTCTCTCTCTCTCTCTCTGTCTCTCTCTCTCTCTGTGTGTGTGTGTGTGTGTGTGTGTGTGTGTGAGAGAGAGAGAGAGAGAGAGAGAGAGAGAGAGAGAGAGAGAGAGAGAGAGAGAGTGATGGACGCACAGACAGATGATGCCTGTGGAAAAACAAATAATAATCAGTTGTGATCTGGACAGTTGGCACGGGATATCAAGACCTCCTGCATGGCGACATCTAAAATTCTCCATGAATTCTCTCAGGGAGAACTTAGAGAAATGTACCCAAGAAATCAAAGCCAAGAGAAGAGGTTTTTTTATTAGTCACACATGGGCCTTGGTAAGACTCTGGAGTGCCTCTATGCTTCAGGGACACTGCAAAGAATTATGAGACTGGTAGTCTCTCTAGCCTTCCGGCTCTGTAAAGAGCCCCTCTCAGAAAATTACCACTCCCATAACCCCTTGCATCTCTTCTCGAGTTTTGCCACTCATGACGATTTCCTTCTTCTCCAGAGCCAAATGGTCAATCTGGAGTCTTAGCAAGACCCATGAGTGTATATGTTTCTGCATATAAAGTTATCCAGATCACAGCTTTTTTAAAACACACACACACACACTTTTTAAAGAGGACTACTTCCAGGTTTACTCAGCCACCAGCCAGGAAATCGTTGCTGGGTGATTCCCAGACTTATAGAAAAGAGAGAGAGAGAGAGAGAGAGAGGAACTGTTTCAGATTTTCGTCCCCACCTCCATTGAGCCGGATTTTTCACTTACTTAATCAAAAACTGGGGACGATGTGCTATTAGCCTGTCCACTTGATTCCACTAAGTCCCAGGTGGTTATGGCCTGTATTAGACCACACCAGCTGAAAGACAAAGGACGGGCTATAATTTAGGGCCTGCCATATTCTCTTGAGCCTTTTATGTGGAATTTCACTTTAATGTGATCCAAATGACAGTAAGAAATGCATTTAGAGAACGTTAAAGCCTTCCCATTAAAAATTCTGTATGCATTTTATATTCTAATTCATGTACAGTCAGAAGCGCCTGATAAAATCACAGTGCTGATTTGACAGCTGCACTCATCATATTAATGAGGATACTTTGTGCCTTTATAAAATTGGGAGAGCATCCATTATGTGATTGTACATGATGCGATTGTTATCAGCTCCTTGTGTTACCCCGTCCCACCCCTCCCTTCGGTCAGCTTTGTGTATATGAAGAATTGGTGGAGAACATGAGCTAGAGGCAGAAGAACCGAGCTCAGAAGAGAATTCCTTATTTCTTCCGAGCAGCCTTGAGGAGCATTTTTGGGAAAAAAAAGAGTCTTTGCTCGTGATGAATTTGAAAACTTATCCAGAATGGAGATGGGCAAAAAAACCCCAACCAAACCAGGAATTCTCCAGGGAACAAAAGTACCCTTGAAATTTCCACGATAAGCAAACTGGACATGATCCACTCTATGTTTCACCACCCCATCCAGAAAGAAGCATATTGGAGGTGATATCCTGATAATTTGGGGAATTAATGAACTGATTAACAATATTTGGGGAACCAACATTTTGGGAATTAATTAATTAATTAGCAATTATCCAAAGCGAAAGTTCAACTCAACTCTATAAACAAAATAGTGCAGCAAAGTCAAAATCCATTTAAGATGCATTCTAAAAATGGCTATACATTTAAACATTTAAATTGGCAGTAGGCTCCAGCTGTCGATGGCTAGCTTTGGTGTCAACAGGCTCCATAATCATAATCAGCAGCTTGTTTTTCCCTGCTCCTCTGGAGGAAGCAGAAAAACAAAATCAAAGTTTATGAAACTCACCGTTGCCCCTGAAGTTCTTGGCGGTGACTAAGGATGGAATTTTTTTTTCAAATTAAAAGACTCCCAGTCCCATAATTCGGCCTGGGACGTTCCTACAGAATTATGGGGCCTAGAGTGCTTGGATTCCAGAAAACCCACCCTTAGTTGTAACCACAGACGGTGAGTACCATTTTTCATTCTCCACTGGGGAGGAACACATGGCAGCCCTACGAAACGGGATTCTGGGAGGAAATATCAGCCCAGAGTTGCTGTTGGCTCCATTATAGTTCCTGCAGAGGAGTGCTCAGTCTGGGAAGAAAGTGTCAGTCAAGGAAAGCCCCACCCACAGAACCTATTAAATCCCGCCCACTGCCCATGAACCCTGCCTCCTTACGGCTCCTATCTCAGGAAATATCTTAATATGTACAAGAATCCAGAATAATTCCAGATTATTTGCTAGAACCTATTGGTGTTGGTATGACTCTTGACTGCGGCTAACTGCTGGTATGCCCAGGACATGTGTTTGATGATGCGCCTGGTCGTGGACCTGAATATGGAACCAAAATATGTCCCAGCCGGTCATCAGTTAGCCACAATAAGCTGTGACAGGTTATGCAAATAGGATTCCAGCCATCAATGTCATCATCACAAACAACAACATCACTACCACCAGGATGATGATGATTGCAGATTTTAATTATTTAAAAAAAAAATACAGTGCTCTATTGCTTCATTAGAAATTTGGCTTGTGATTTTGTATTGTGGATAATAAGACGAAGACCAAGATCATCCACGCTCTTGGGCTCTTGATCACCATGTATGGGTATGAAAGCTGGAGAATGAAAAATCTGATCAGGGTGGGGAGAAATGATTCCGTCGAAGTGTGGTGCAAGAGGAGAGCTTTGTGGATACCCTCGATGGCTAGAAAGAGAAACAAGTGGGTCCGAGATCAAATCAACCCTACGATATCTCTGGAGGCAAAAATGTTGAAGCTGAAGCTGTCTTACTTTGGGCACATCATGAGAAGGCAAGATTCTCTGGAAAAGACAATACATCTGAGAAAGTTGAAATGCAGCAGGAAA
The DNA here is from genome assembly GCF_051106095.1 of Pogona vitticeps. NCBI lineage: Eukaryota > Metazoa > Chordata > Lepidosauria > Squamata > Agamidae > Pogona > Pogona vitticeps. Next base: position 9,554,873 of record NC_135783.1, read on the forward strand.
CGAGGAAGGCCAAATGCATGATGGATTGACTCTCCAGAGTAAGCCACAGGCTTGAGATTACAAGAGCTGACTATGTAAGGAGAGGACATTTTGAAGTTTGCTCATTCGTAGGGTCTCCAGATGTCAGAAACAACTTGAGAGGACATAACAACAACAAATACCTATTAAACAGGATGTTTCTAGGGTGAGTGCTTGTTTCTCTATTTTTAAAATAATAATACCGTGTTTCCCCGAAAATAAGACAAGGTTTTATATTAATTTTTGCTCCAATAAAACACATTAGGGCTTATTTTCAGGGGATGTTTTAATTTTTTTTCATGCACAACCATCTACACTGATTCAAACGCAGTCATATCATCTTCTTCTGGTTGCTGCACAAGGGTGGAGGGTGGGGTTTCACTTCACTGGGGCTTATTTTTGGTGGTAGGGCTTATATGACGAGCATCCTGAAAAATCCTACTAGGGCTTATTTTCAGGTTAGGTCTTATTTTCGGGGAAGGTAAAGGTAATTTTAGTGCAGTCATGTCCAACTCTAGGGGGCGGTGCTCATCCCATTTTTCAAGCGGTAGAGCCAGCGCTTGTCCAAAGACAGTTTCCGTTGTCACGTGGCTAGCGTGACTAGCGAGCACTGTTTTACCTTCCCACCGAGGTGGTACCTAGTTATCTACTCGCATTTACATGCTTTCAAACTGCTAGGTTGGCGGGAGCTGGGACAAGTGACAGGAGCTCACTCCATCGCGTGGATTCGATCTTACGACTGCTGGTCTTCTGACCCTGTAGCACAGGCTTCTGCAGTTTAGCCCACAGCGCCACCACGTCCTGTCTATTTTCAGGGAAACAAGGTAATAATCTTAGAACTGCAGAGCTGGAAGGCACCCTCTGGATCATCGAGTCCAGCAGCTGGACAAGGAGGCACAGAGGGGGAATCGAACACCCATCCTCTGGGTCTGGAGACAGGGAACAAAATATTTATAATTTTAATGCTGTTTGTTTATGTCTGATATTTTGTTATAGTCACCCAGAGGAATGGCTTGCCACTAGATGGGCAAGGGGTACGAATCCTTCAGTTAAACTAAATAAATATTATTGGCGAAGTTGGGTGGGGGCTAAAGACAGTTTGCCACCTTTTCCTTTCCAGCACCCAACGAAGTTGGGTGGGGTTTTGCCTTTCCATAATTCCCCGAGCATAAAAAAAATCAGATTTTTTTTTTTTTGCATGTTAAAAGGGACACCAGCGCTTTTGCTTTGCTGGAAGCTTCTGATTAGGGGGCTGTTGGTCTTATTTCTGATCTTCGCCTCCCTCCTCCTCCTCCCCCCTTCCCGGACTGACATCTGTGGGTCTCTTTTGATAATGAAAGCCCTAAGAGAGCAAGGCGATAAGGCTGGATCTCAGACGTTGGGTAAGTTTTCAATCAAAGATGGTTTGCTAATAATAAAGTACGGAGGGCAAAGAAAAAACGGCGCGGTGGCTCCTTTCTGCCATGAATATGGCGTTGACCCTTCCGTGGCCTTGCTAGGCCTGTCTGAGCCACAGTAGAGGTCAGTGGTAATTAAAGCAACAGTGTTGCGGAAAAAGTGTGAATTACTTTTACAAGAAGGCTTGGATGTTGCTACCGGCTGACAAAGCGCAGTGGGGGGGAACTCAGCTGGATATTAAAGAGTGACGGTAGCCACGGCATTGTGAGGTTGCTGGTGAGCACAATGCCGGAATGGTGACTTTTTTTACAAGTTTATCGCTCAAGAAGCATTTGAGTTAGCAGGCAGAGCCGAAGGAAGAAGGAGCGGTGGGAAAGGATGTTGGCCAAGGCTGAATTGCCATTCCGAATTTTCTTGGGTGGGGGAATACCACTTTCTTTAAGCTTCCATGACACCCCTTTTTTGATGCATTTGAGGTCTCAAATCTAGATACATATCCTACGGTCTTTACCTTTCTTAAGGCCTCACTATGAAAGCCAAGTGACTGTGGCAGGACAGTGATCATGTTTATCGTTTGTTTTTCAGGAGGGGACCCTGTTTCCCCGAAAATAAGACCTAACCTGAAAATAAGCCCTAGTAGGATTTTTCAGGATGCTCGTCATATAAGCCCTGCCCCCAAAATAAGCCCCAGTGAAGTGGAACCCTGCCTTCCACCACTATGCAGCATCCAGAAGAAGAGGACAGGACTGTATTTGAATCAATGTAGATGGTTGTACCTGAAAAAAATAAAACATCCCCTGAAAATAAGCCCTAATGCATTTTTGGATCAAAATTTGATATAAGACCCTGTTTCGGGGAAACACGGTAATTAAATTGGAGTTTATGTATTTCAGGACTGCACACTCAGCCAAGTGCCCTAATTCAGAACTGAAAGGGACCCTATGGAACATCAAGTCCGACCCCTATCAGGGAAGGGGAATCGAACTCCCAGCTCTTGGCTCTGCAGCCAGAGACCTCAGCCATTGAGCTATCCAGCAGTTTTCCTCCTTTATTTGTTTTTCTCTTTCATTTATCTCCATTGTTTCCTTTAGAGAGCTAAAAGCAACACACATGGCTCTTTCCTTGCCCAATTTATGTTCAGAATAAGCCTGCTTATTAAGTCAGACTGAAAATTGAGAATATATGATTGGTCACTTACTTAGCTTCATGAGGGAGTGAACCCTTGCACCTGGTTCTGCTAATCAGAATGTGGAAACTTCTGTTTTTGGATTACGATGTCCAGCATAGACATACCCTATTTGCCGGCGTACAAGATGACTTTTCGGCCCTGAAAAACATGCCTCCAAGTGGGGGGGGTCGTCTTGTATGCCAGGTGCATGTCTAGCAAACCCTCCCTCTCTCCCAGCGAAGTCACTTACCTGGTAGTAAGATGGAGTAGAGCCCCGCTCCTAGCCTGGGAACAGCCTGACTCTAGCGCCGAACAGTCAGCTGACTGTCGGGGAAGCAGTAGAGAGGTGGCAGCCATTTTGAGATGCGACCACATGGCTGCTGCCTCTCCAAAATGGCTGCCGCCTCTCCAAAATGGCTGCCACCTCCAAAAAGGAACCAAAAGGGGCAAAAGGAACTCTCCCCATGATGCAGCTAAAGCAGAATCATGCAGGCGGAAGAGGGGGTAGTCTTATACAGCAAGTATATAACAAACTCTATATTCTGAGTGGGAATGTTGGGGGGTGGTCTTATACACCCGGTCACCTTATACACCGGCAAATACGGTACCTTTCCATCTTATTCACCTAACCTAATCTAACTGCTACACCAGACTGGCTTTTTCCACGCCAACCACGTGGGGCAACTTAGGGATGGGGACTTGAGTTACATGACTCACTATTGAATCGGATGTAACTCACGCCAGCAACTCCACTTGGACTCTACTTAGGTTGGTCCCCCCCCTTTTTTCAATGACCCAGACTTGATTCCCGACTCAGATCCATTTTTCCGAGTCACATTTTCAAGTTCCTGTAAATCTGGAAGAAGCTTTGTGCTGCTTGTCGGAAGATGCAGCAGAGGCAGGCAAATGGCAGCCAATGGAGGAGGAGTTAGTGATGGGGAGAGACAGTTTTTGAGAAGGTGAGAATGGAGGTGTGAGGGAAGGCAAAGTAGGCTCAGTGTTTTTTTTAAAGAATTGACCATGACTCTGAGCACGGGGGTGGTCTGGGCAAGAGGAGGGGGCCAGGAATAGGAATATATAATAGCTTTATTAATAGGGACTCGGACTTGAGACTTGTGATTCAGGACTTGGTTTCAAAGACTTGGACTTGGGACTTGATACCAAAGACTTGGACTTGGGACTTGGACTCAAAGACTTGCCAGTATCCCTGTGGCAAATCACTAGGAGCTTGGTGGACAACTGATATTTGCTGTATGTTCATCTGAGATCACAATACATGAGTGGACACTTGTCTTTCACCTTATATTAGAGATGCACAGGTTTCTGCTTTTGGACTACAACTCCCAGAATTCCCCAGGCAGCAGCTGTAGTCCAGAAAAGCCTGCATACTTCTGCTTCACAGATCCAAGGGCTGTAGAGGAGATTCTACTCAAATTCACCTGAAGACAAGTAGAACACTGTGCGATCTAAAGCCTTGATAGAGCCAGGTTCCCAATCTCACAGGGCAAGATGGGGGACCGTGATCATCCAGATGTGTTGGCCATTCTGCTCCCATAAATCCTTTCCAGCATAGTCAATGGCAAGGAATCATGGGAGCTGTAGGCGAACAAACATCTGGACGGCCTCAGTTGTCCATCTCTGATGTTGAGGTGGTTGAAGAAGCTTTGGCTCTTCAGATGCTATAGAAGCCCCAACTGGTAAGTTCAGTGGCAAAGAAGTACGGGAGGTGTTGTCTAAAAAATCTGGAATGCCAAGGTTTTCTACCTCCGGTATAGAAACTTCCACTCATGTGGAAGCCAGAAGTCTTCTCTAGCTCTTCCCCATTCAACAAAGGAGGGCCGAGGACTGAGCAGGAAGACTAATGACTCCACAGAAATATGGCTGTTTATTAAACAGTGGAATATATCACTCCAGCAGCCACAGTGGGATATTCTTTGCAAAGCACTGGGCCTGTCATCTTGGCCAGTGAGTGCTGTGACCAATGCGCAAATTTCTTTGTCTTTTTGTTTTTAAGAGACATAGGCAAAGGTGAAGGTTCCCCTTGGCATTTAGTCAATCGTGTGTGACTCTAGGGGGCGGTGCTCATCCCTGTTTCCAAGCCATAGAGCCAGCGTTTGTCTGAAGACAGTTTCCATTGTCACGTGGCCAGCACGGCTATACACAGAATACTGTGTATGGTACCTATTTATCTACTCACATTTACATGCTTTCGAACTGCTAAGTTGGCGAGGAGCTGGGACAAAGCGACGGGAGCTCACTCCGTTATGTGGATTCGATCTTACGACTGCTGTTCTTCTGACCCTGCAGCACACAAAGGCTTCTGCGGTTTAGCCTACATCACCACCACGTCCCTTAAGAGACATAGACAATAACATAAACAATAACATTTATTAGGCCTAGACAATAACATTTATTAGTGACTACTCTACAATCACAAGACTCACTGTCCTTCTTCACAAGCGACATACCTCCTCCTTGGTTCCAGGGAATATAAATTAGGAGGAGGGAAAGGATTTTTAAAAAACCCACACTGTCTTCACATTTTCGATAATGCCCTACTTGAGAGTCATCCTGAGTAATGCAAACATCCTTGCTTTAAGCAGAAACCGAACCTAAAATCACCGACAACTTCTGGACATTGAATTATTCCGACATTTAAATCTCACTCAATCGCACAAAATAGGAGTGATATGGCTCACTATCTTACATCTTAACAAGTCGCCGTGGTGTCCAAATTGCTCACATTCCCATTTCTATCCTTGTTTAAAGGACAATTGTGCATACACTGCCAATTGCATTTTAACCATCATTGATGTTCCTGTATAAGTTTCACATCAATTTCCTCTCAGTCACCCAGGTACCATTTTTTCCAGGAGCCGACGGATTCCTAATGCAGGACGCAAACTTCGGACGTGGAGCCAGCCTGAGTTCATTGAGACGTGTGTTTGTGCGTGCATGCGTGCATGCGTGTGTGCATGCACATGTGTGTGTAATCTTGAGAAGTCATGCCAGAACATTAAAATGACTGCATTTATTGTACACAATTTTGAAATGGGCACACAACAAACCACGAACCAAAGAAAGCCGGACCAACTGGACTGATTTGTGGCTCTTTTCACAACCCAGTCCAGGGATCCCGTTTTGCTGAAGCAAAATGAAATATGTATTCGTGAAGGCTTTCATGGCCGGGATCCAGTGGTTGTTGTGGTTTTTTTGGGCTCTTTGGCCGTGTTCTGAAGGTTGTTCTTCCTAATGTTCTGCTAGTCTCTGTGGCCGACATCCTTAGAAGACAGCACTCTGTGCTCCAAATGAAATCCCAATTTTTTCCCCCTTTGACATTTTGTTGGCTTCAGCAAAAGGCCATGTCCACCTCTTCCCATGCCCCAGTCACCTCTAAAGTTGCAAAAACTCCAACATGGGATTGATTTAGCAGGTCCGAATGACCATGAATCTCTGTAGTCCTTGTCCAACATGCTCACCTCAATATCTCACCAGGTTTGTTTGGTTCCTCTAGCACTGTCCTGTCTTCTGTGATTGGCTCACACAGATCCAGGTGGTGATGTCAAACAAAAGGACCCTAACGTGTGAGCTGCTCCATTTCTCCTCTGAGAAACTATACAATTTCTGCAGATCAAAGAAAGTCTGAGTGACGGGCTTCCAGAGTAGGAGGAAGTGATTCTAGATGGATGTGTATTGGACATTGCTTTGTGACCTTCATGTTGATGGACAGTTTTCTCTATAATCTAGTTTCTTTATGTGTTGGGAGGATGGATAGACAATCATAAACCTCATTCAAACCTGCAAGAAAGGACTGTAGCAAGAACGGCACTACATGATTCTACTGATAATCCAGGTTGACTCAAAGCCAAATGAGGGATCTGTTTTCATGGGGCCCGGTGATATACCTGCTCCCTTGAAACAGAAGTTAAATGCATTTATTGCTTTAGAATTCTAAATGCACATTTCAATTTTTAAATGTTCTGTTGGTATGTTTAGTACTTCAGCACTCATTTTAGTACTCCATTTTAGTACAAAATATTTAAGTCCTTGAAACTTTTAATGCATGATCTTCAGAGATGAAAATGCATAGATGTAGTTTTCTGCACAGTATTCATCCATCCATCCATCCATCTATTCATCCATTCATGTCCTTTACAACCCACCCTTTTAAATTGGCCCCACCAACACATGCTGCTCATGCTACGTTTCTCACAGTGTTGGCTCATCCTTGCTTTATTCTACTTCCAGCCATGGCCCCCTCTGTACCCACACCTTATAAGCGAATAGGTGTTCCCTTTTAAATGTCTGAGCAGTTGAAATGTTCACAAACATTCCGTAATGTCTCAGCAGTTGAACCAATGGCCTATTTCAAACAAGCAAAACTAAGCACCTCAAGCTCACGAAGCGATCAGCAAGGATGTTGGTGGGGATATTTATTCAGATCATGTATTTGAATTGGATCCTTTGTCCGTGGCTCTAAGATCAACGTTGTTCCTAACTCAAAGCTCCAAAGTTGATTTTGTCTTCACAACAGATGTATCAATTCTGCAAAATACTAAGCTCATGGGTTCCCGTTGTTCTTTCTAGAGCACAAACAAGAGTTGCATATGCACCAGCCTTCTGTACAAATGTTGGGCTCACCAGCATCTTGAGAACATGGTGACAATATGAGTACTGTGTCCATGAAGGTGCTATCAATGCTTTGTTTATTAAGCGTTGCCATTAGATATGCCTGGTCTCTTCTGTAAAGTGTGTGTAGGTAGGCAGTTAGTGTGAATTTGCATGACAGTTGTTGTATCTATTTTGGGTAGAGGAAGTGCTGAACTTAACAATGAATCCAGACATCGGTTCCAGCAGAACACACATCTACAAAAGCTTTCATTTCCACCCCTTTTATTATTTACAAATATATGGATGGCATAGCTTGGTCTTTTAGGTATCTGGCTCCGGAGTCAGAAGTTGGGAGTTTGATTCCCTAGTGTGCCAGTAAAGCCAGCCTGGGTGGCCTTGGGAAAACTGCACGGTCCCAGGATGCCCCCAGAAGAAGGGAAGGGGAAACCACTTCTGAATATTCTTTACCTGGAAAACCCTGAAAAGGGAAGCCAGAAGTCAGAATTGACTTGATAGCAGATGATTAATTATTATTATTATGAATTGGAACTTTGCATTAGAACTACAGTATGCTTCCAGCCTGTGTATGCAGATGCTTCCATCTATACTTCCATCTCTGTTGCAACGATGCTTCCATCCCTGTTGCTGCTCCCAGACTCTGGCACTCCCTCCCAAGGCTGGCTCCATTCTGCAAGCAGGCAAAAGACCTTTCTCTTATGACTGACTGTTCCTTAGTGACTGGCAGTCTGAGAGAGGCTTTGTGCCCTGTTGCTTTTAAATGTGTTTTTAGTATTGATTTTATTTACCCTTTTTAATATGATACTTAGAATCATAGAAAAGACAAGCTGGAAGAGGCTTACAAGGCCATCTAGTCCAACCCCCTGCTCAGCGCAGGAATAAAATCAAAGCATATCTGGCAGGCAATTATCTGAGTTTTTCTGGAATGCCTCCAGTGTTGGAGCACTCACCAACTCCCGAGGTAACTGGTTCTACTGTCATACTGCTCTAACAGTTAGGAAGTTTTTCCTCATATTCAATCGAAATCTGGCTTCCTTTAACTTGAGCCCATTGTTGCATGCCCTGCATTCTGGGATGATCGAGAACAGATCTTGCCCCTCCTCTGTATGACAGCCTTTCAAATATCTGAAAAGCATTATCATATCCCCCCTCAGTCTTCTTTTCTCAAGGCTAAACATGCCCAGTTCTTTCAGCCTTTCCTCATAAGACTTGCTTTCCAGTCCCCTGACCATCCTTGTTGCCCTCCTCTGAACTTGTTCCGGTTTGTTAGTAGCCTTCTTGAAGTGTCGTGTCCTTGTTAAATTCTTTTAAAAATATTTGTACACCTATATTGTTATTATATGTGTTGGAAGCCGCCCAGAGTAGTCAGTTCACTAGATGGGTGGGGTATAAATGCAATAGATAGATAGATAGATAGATAGATAGATAGATAGATAGATAGATAGATAGATAGATAGATAGATAGATAGATAGATAGATAGATAGATAGATAGATAGATAGACAGACAGACAGACAGACAGACAGACAGACAGACAGGCAGGCAGGCAGGCAGGCAGGCAGGCAGGCAGGCAGGCAGGCAGGCAGGCAGGCAGGCAGGCAGGCAGACAGATGATAGATGGTAGGCAGACAGACAGACAGACAGACTTCCCCACCCTATTCAAGTGTGCATTGCATGAATAACAACCAGTAGGTCCAGAGATGCCCACCCCACCCGCAGTCACACAAGGTCTCAGTTAGTGCTGGGTGGGAGCTTCCTTTCTGTACTCCCAAGGAGGCAGGACTGAAGGGTACCACCATCCGTTCAGTTGCCTTGACTGCTCCCATTCCAAATCTATCTTTTACTCTCCTGGCATTTGACATTGCCTTGAAAACTCTCTGTCTCAGGTCCTTCCCATGTGACTAATGTCATCTGTTGGGACCCAGTGCCGTTTCTTGGACACTATTGTTCATGGCTCCTTAACAGCCTTGCTTGCTACCCCTGTTCATGGCTTGACCTTGGCTTGGCTGTTTGGGCACCGTTTCTGTTTGCTCCTTCACTACCTTTCTAAGTGGTCGAGGGTTTTCTCAGCCATTCTTGGGCTGTCCGACACTTGCTGCTTGGAAACAGGATATTGTGTGGGATAGAAACACTTCAGAAGCATAGCAGGCCACACCTGAGAACAGGTACTCCCTCAAGTGTTGCAATACACCTGTTTGCTTAGCACTTCTGTCACCTCTATATCATGCCAATCAGCAGGGTTTGTTTTTTTTTTTGATTGGTCATTGAGAGGTGAAGAAGGACTTAATTTACAAGTATGGTCCTTTAGCCACACAGCTCTGGGGAAACCTTGTCACTAGAAGGCAAACATGCTTAGATACACAGTCCCCCTAAAGTCTCACTTGACGAACAGTTGCTTGTACACTATTTAACATTATTTAAGCAGTCTTGTCCTCAACTTGTGGCCTCGTGTTGCAGATATCATCACCCATCATTGGCCAGCTTAGCTGTGGCTGATGACAGATGTGGTCAAAAAACGCTGGTTTAAAGGGTCAACTTCAGGATTTTACATATTTGCTCTGATTTCTTTTTTTACAAAATAAAGATAAAACATATACATTCCCAAATGAAAAGGAGAAAGAAAAATATGACTAGGAAATGCTGATAAAGTCACATACACCAAATCCAGCAGAAAGGATTAAATATTTCCAAGTTGAGAATGTTAAGGGGAGAAGATTGTAGGCCAGAGCAGATTCATAGAAAGAAAATGAGATGGAATGATGGGGAACATTGTCTTGCCCCCCTATTTGTCCAACAGATATATCAAAGCATCTGACCTAAAAAAGAATAGACTCAAGGAATTTCACTGGAACCAGCCACATAAGGACTGTCCTTTAAGGGCTGCTGAATCTACTGCTAAACTCTAAATCCGAAGATCCTCTTTAGAGCAGAAAGCAATGAGGAGCTGACCCACGAGACGATTCAATTAACGGCGAGACTGACAAGCTTTGTGGCAGATTTCATATACCTTTATCTGAATGCAAACATAACTGATCGGGATGTGTGCGACATGTCAACCTTAAAATCCCGGCAATTGTCTAATGGTGTCAATTAAAGCACAATTAAATCATAGTTATCTCCTAGACAGGCGGAAATGGAATCACAATAATTTATAGACGAATGCAGTCTCCATCACATTACCTTCGCGGGGAGCGGTCCTTTCCAGAGGCATCTTAGCGCAATTATTGTGTTATCTTATTGTTTTGTCCATGATGCTGCTCCCCACTAAAAGGTAGGGATATGGAAATGGGCAAACGACATGACCTGAGAGGTAGGAACATCTTTTCATAGGCGTCTAGACTAAACAATCTAGGCATTTTTAGTTAAACAGAAAACAAGCGAACAAAAAGCTCAAGTAAGCCCTGTGGGGAAAGACTGAAATAATTCAGCATGTTTAGCCTTGAGAAAAGACAGAGGGGTCTTTGAAAGGCTGTCATTCAGAGGAGGGGCAGGATCTGTTCTCGATCATCCCAGAGTGCAGGACACACAACAATGGGCTCAAGTTACAGGAAGCCAAATTTCGACTGAATATCAGGAAAAACCTCCTAACTGTTAGAGCAGTACGACACTGGAACCAATCACCTCGAGAGGGCTCCAACGCTGGAGGCATTTAAGATAAACATAGACAACCATCTGGCAGATATCATTTGATCTGTATTCTTGCATCGAGCAGGGGGTTGGACTTGATGGCCTTGTAGGTCCCTTCCAACTTCACTATGCTATAATTCTATGATTCTACAATTCCTCAAACAATGATTGGTCATAGGGTAATGATGTAGATGGTCTCTCATCTCTTTCATGGACAACATTGTTCCTCTGGCTGACAAGGCTTGCAGCCATTTTCTCGCGGCCTCAATAATTTACTTGTACAGGTGAGGACCATGTTTTGCAAATTGTCTCTTTTTGCATAACATCATCTTGCTTTTGTAGAAAATCATGCCATGCATCCCTTTGTGTCCATTGTGCATATAGTGCTAAGAGCTCCCAAACCAGGATTGCTACTGTTTCTTTTAGAAGGTGAAGCCCTGGATGGGTATGTTGCGTCTTTCTTAATAACCAGCCACCCCTTCTCTTCTTGTCTTCTGAATTCATGTTTTTTGCTTCCAAAAGGGGAAAAAAATAGAAACATTTTAGTCCAAATTACAAAAATTTTGAGGGCATCCAGAACTTTTAGTTTCCTTATTATTTATGACAATAGTTAGGAATTTAGCTGGTATTCTTTCCATCCCTGTTAGACAGGCTGGTCAAATACTTCTATCATGTTTACAGATTAAAACTGATGCAATTGATAGGCATCGTATTTATTACTGATTTGATCTTTTTTAAAAGGTGTTGTTAAACATTTTTCTAGGGCTGTCAAGGGGATGTTCAATAGTATATATTAACAATAGTTTAAAAACAATTAAAGGTTAAATTTGAAAACTTGTTTTGAAAAGCAAAGGCTATACAGAGAGTTCCACAATGAAGGTGCTGCTTCCATAAATGCCCTGCTTCCTGTATTTTACCAGTCCAACCTCTAGGGGTGATTGACTAAAAGGTGGAGAATCCTTGTGGAATGCAGAATCATACTGCGGATTTTACTGGCTGAAAGCTGCACTGGCACCAGTTGACCTCGGGTAGCTTATAAGAAAGATTACAAAGTCAAATCCTGGTGACCCCGGAGTGTGCTGAAAACTGAAGCTTGTATGGCAAATGTGGCCTTCTTGGAGAAGGGATGTCATGGACAAGGGACATCAAGACTGGGCTTCTACAATCAACTGTATGTAGGGCTGCCTCTGAAGACAGTAGAAGGGCTTGAACTGATGCAAGAGATGTCTACCTAAGAACTAGATCCATGCCTTGAGCAGGGGGGTTGGACTTGATGGCCTTATAGGCTCCTCCCAGCTCAGTCATTCTATGATTTTATGATTCTATTTGAAATCTCTGCCATACTAGTTGCACTGGTCCTTGGTGCATCTTTGGGCCAATGTGAAATTTTGTGTTTACACCTTATAGGTCTGGGACCAGATTATCAGATAAAAATTCATCCACCTGTACCAATCTGTGTGGAGTTCATCCACAGATGCCTTTCTTATATACCCTAAAGAGCAACCAAGCAGGCAAATGCAAGCCATAGTACCTTGATCATTCTCAGCTCCTGTGCAAGGTATTAAGGAAAAAACACCATCTTGCTGTTTATCCTTTTGATGGCAAAATCGCCGGGGCCAGCTCTGGAATGATTAAATCAGCTCTAAACTTGTTGTTTCTTTTACTGTAAGAGGGATAGCTACTAATAAAGACATAAAACTGTCACTTGGCTGTCCCAAGGGGCAGAGTGTATGAGGAATGAGTGTGGCTTAAAAATAAAATTCCTCTAATTACACAGCAGATAAAGTTTAGGCAGGGACCTACATACTGACTTCAAGTTTCTCTCAGCAGACCACCCCTTGTTGGTTTTGTTTGTTTGTTTAGTTGTTTAGTCGTGTCTGACTCTTCGTGACCCCATGGACCAGAGCACGCCAGGCCGTCCTGTCTTCCACTGCCTCCCGGAGTTGGGTCAGATTCATGTGGGTCGCTTCAATGATACTGTCCATCCATCTCATCCTCTGTCGTCCCCTTCTCCTCTTGCCCTCACATTTTCCTAACATCAGGGTCTTTTCCAGGGAGTCCTCTTTTCTCATGAGATGGCCAAAGTATTGGAGCCTCAGCTTCAGGATCCGTACTTCCAGTGAGCACTCAGGCTTGATTTCCTTTAGAATGGATCGGTTTGTTCTCCTTGCAGTCCAGGGGACTCTCAAGAGTCTCCTCCAGCACCACAATTCAAAAGCATCAATTCTTTGGCGGTCTGCTTTCTTTATGGTCCAGCTCTCACTTCCGTACCTCACTACAGGAAAAACCATACCTTTGACTATTCTGACTTTTGTTGGCAAGGTGATGTCTCTGCTTTTTAAGATGCTGTCGAGGTTTGTCATTGCTTTCCTCCCAAGAAGCAGGCGTCTTTTAATTTCGTGGCTGCTGTCTCCATCTGCAGTGATCATGGAGCCCAAGAAAGTAAAATCTGTCACTGCCTCCATATCTTCCCCTTCTGTTTGCCAGGAGGTGATGGGACCAGTGGCCATGATCTTAGTTTTTTTGATGTTGAGCTGCAGACCATTTTTTGCGCTCTCCTCTTTCACCCTCATTACAAGGTTCCTTAATTCCTCCTCACTTTCTGCCATCAGAGTGGTATCATCTGCATATCTGAGGTTGTTGATATTTCTTCCGGCAATCTTTATTCCAGCTTGGGATTCCTCCAGTCCAGCCTTTCGCATGATGTATTCTGCATATAAGTTAAATAAGCAGGGAGACAATATACAGCCTTGTCATACTCCTTTCCCAATTTTGAACCAATCAGTGTTTCCGTATCCAGTTCTAACTGTTGCTTCCTGTCCCACGTATAGATTTTTCAGGAGATAGATAAGGTGGTCAGACACTTGCATTTCTTTAAGGACTTGCCACAGTTTGCTGTGGTCCACACAGTCAAAGTCTTTTGCATAGTCAATGAAGCAGAAGTAGATATTTTTCTGGAATTCTCTGGCTTTCTCCATAATTCAGCGCATATTAGCAATTTGGTCTCGAGTTCCTCTGCCCCTTCGAAATCCACCTTGTTGGTTAGTTTACCTCAACTGGCACATTGTCTTAATCATTCATTCTGAGACACTGGTAATGAGAAAGAATAAATGTCCCAGTTTACTCACAATTCTTCTTATATAAAAACAAATCTCGTATTATGTAGAAGATGTTGACTTGTTACATCACTGAGTTGAACTGGCTGACTAGCTTCATGCTGACTAACTTGGTGTCAGAACGCTTCACTCTAACTGTCTTCAGACTCCATAACTCATCACAGAATGGACCTCACTGGAAAACAGGCAGGAAAAAAAATCTGAGGTACAGTGGGCCCTATTGGCTGCTACTGACATTCACCTGGTCCAGAACAGTCCCTTCCAGCCAAAATCTCTTAGAAGGCATCAAGACTAAACCATCTCTGAACTCATTTCATTAGCTGTAAAGGGGATAATTGCTAATAAAGGCTGACAATGACCACTTGGTTGTCCGAAGGCCGCTCCAATGAGCTTAGTAATACAAGTATATCTCAGTGAAAAATCTCCTTAGGCGAAAAATAATTCATAAATATAAAATCCGTGACTTCTTGTTCCCTAGAAATTGGGACCTAACGCTAGTATGCCTGAGTTTTTTAGATTTGTGATTAATAGAATATGTGTCTTCCCAACCCAGAGTCGATTGCCCAGTTGGGCAAAGTTTAATTAGTATGTAAATAACACATTCGTTTACAAGTGACATTCTCCCACCTCTTCCCATGCTTAGCTGTCAGGTCCTAAGATACTGTGAATATCCTGACACTAAACATGGGGTCTTTAAAAAAGGCTCCTTTGGCAAAATAGCTTAACTAAAACTGAAAAGGTGGCAAAGGTGATAATTGCCTTTTCCCCCCCCCTCCCTCTCTTTTTTTAGCTGCTTCACCCACAGTCTTCTCCTCGTGTAAATATGGAAAATGTTGTGCCTTGAGATGATAGTATTATCAGATCCCTATGAGCAAAAAAAAAACCTGGGTAGGTAGGGCTCGTTAGCCTTGGAAGGCAGCCCATCTAAGAGAAGGAAAACTTTGATTTCAAATCTCCGCTGCCTTGTGGCTATATCCACTCATGGAAAAGGCTTCAGGAGTTAACCTCGAGGCAAAATCCGGAGCCGGAGTCCCGGAGACAGTTTGTGTCGTTCTGCCAACTCCTGCGATGTCACTGGAACCAGTTGTATTGGCTCTTGCCTTTCCATTGGACTATTTCAGTGACGTGGAGAGGGGGGATTTGCTGCTTGGGTAACAGCCTATCCTCCATATTATTTTACCCAGGCTTCATGCTCTGGAGGGGACACTCATACAGAGCACATTACCATGGTCTTTCGAGACTGAAGGATGCCTAAGAAGATGAGCAAAAACTATTTGGAATAAGAAGGAGTGAGTGAGCTGCTCTTAAAGTGTAAAAGGTAACAAGGTATTGTGAGGGCCAAGCATAGGTACCAACTATGTTGCCAACCAGTCCAGGACTCCAAAGATGTCATCACAACAACCTTGTAGAACCCTGAGATATGGTTATATCACATTGGAGTTCCATGATTGGGGAGGTGGGGCTGAATGAGTAAATATTCTCTGCTGAACCCTTGGTCTGGGATCAAAATGGCCGCTGCTGCTTAGATCAGAGGTGGGACCCACATGGCCAGCAGATGACAAGTGACACGAGCATTTTGGGGGAAGGGGCTCCCAAAGCCAGAAAGAGGAATGAGTGGCTACTAGAGCAAATCAAGCCTGAACTCTCTCTGGAGGTTAAAATGTTGAAGCTGGGGCTGTCCTACTTTGGGCACCTCCGGAAAAGGCAGGATTCTCTGGGAAAGACCATAATACAAGCTAAGGTCGAAAGCAGCAGGAAAAGAGGAAGGCCAAATACAAGATGGATTGGCTCCATAAAAGAAGCCATAGGCTTGGGTTTGCAGAAGCTGAGCAAGGCAGTTGAGGACAGGGCATTTTGGAGATAGGGTCACCATAATTCAGAAGCAAGTTGATGGCACATAACAACAACCCTGAACCTCCATTTTTAAAAAAAAAAAATATCACTCATAAAAAAAGAACCCCCCCAAAAAATAAGATGTGACTCCTCCAATTTTTAGTGCCTTTTTAAAACTAGATTTATTTAAAAGTGATCTTATGACAACTTCCAATTTCATTTTGAAAGACTGAAACACCTCACCCCCAGCATGTTCTGGGTTCTGTAAAACAGCATCTAGAGATGCTCCATCTTGCTGCCTTGAAATAAGAAGGCATCATGCATTTCAAGAAGATCGGAGCTCCAAAAGTTGACTACCTCTGAGGCATAGCAACAGGGACTCTTGCCTTATTTGATGAGGGATCAATTCCTGGTAGGAATTTTTTTAAATCACTTTTCCATTCACCAGAGCTTCCAAAATGATGTATCATAAAAGAGATGAAACACTCCTTAAATTTGTTAAGCAATTTTAAAAGGCATTCTTTTTTTTAAAAAAAGACTTTTAACAACCAAAGCATGTTCAGAATAGAATTTCTGAATAGAATAGAATTTCCTTAACTTCTCTCTGGAGGGAATTCTACACAGAAAGCCCTGTTTTGGGTATACTTGGTGGGACATATAAGAAGGAGAGCTGACAGAGACTCCTCTGAAAATCTCAAGTTCTAGGCAAGTTTGTGTGGGGATAAAAAGTCTCTCAGTTACCTTTTCCTGAATCCAACTGGATCTTTCTTTGAAGCAAACAATTGAATTTTCGTAAATTGATACCACAGAAGAAATGAAATGAAATTGTTTCCCATCTCATAACCCATACAACCATAGAATCATGGAGTGGGAAGGGGCCTATAAAGCCGCCAACGCCTTGCTCAAGGAAGGAATCCAAATCAAAGCAGATCTGGCAGATATTTGTCCAGGTTTCTCTTGAATGCCTCTAGCATTGGAGCCCTCACCATCTTCTGAGAAAGTTAGTTCCATTGTTGTTCTGTTCTAGCATTTTTCCTGATGTTTGGACTAAATATAGCTTCTTCTAGTTTGAGCCCATGATTACATGTCCTGAACTCTGGGATGATCAAGAACAGATCCTGCCCCACCTCCGTATAGCTATCTCAGACATGTTACATGGTCAATGTTGTCAGAAGCATGGATCTTGGAGTTTGTTCATGATTTTGTGTACCTTGGCTCAATGATCTCTGACACTCTCTCCCTAGATGTCAAGCTGGATAAACACATTGGCAAAGCAGCTACCATGTTCTCTAGACTCACAAAGAGAGTATGGCTTATTAAGAAGCTGACGGCATATACCAAGATCCAGGTCTATAGAGCCTGTGTCCTAAGCACACTCCTGTACTGCAGTGAGTCCTGGACCCTTCGTGTACGGCAGGAGAGGAAGCTGAACACCTTCCATATGCGTTGTCTCCAACACATTTTTGGTATCACCTGGCAGGACAAAGTTCCAAATAGAGTAGTTTTAGAACGAGCTGGAATTTTTAGCATGTATACATTACTGAAACAGCGATGTCTACGTTGCCTTGGGCATGTCGTGAGAATGGCTGAGGGTCAGATTCCAAAAAATCTCCCTATATGGAGAATTAGTGCAGGGAAATCGCCACAGAGGGAGACCACAGCTGTGATACAAGGATATCTGCAAGCGGGATCTGAAAGTCTTAGGAATGGACCTCAACAGATGGGAAACCCTGACATCTGAGTGTTCAGCCTGGAGGCAGGCAGTGCATCACAGCCTCTCCCAATTTGAAGAGACCCTTGTCCAGCAGGCCAAGGCAAAGAGGTAGTCCCGAAAGCAGCCAAATCAGGGAGCTGGACAGTGGACAGATTGGATTTGTCTTCAGTGTGGAAGGGATGGTCACTCTCGAATTGGCCTTCTCAGCCACACTAGATGCTGTTCCAAGTCCTCCATACAGAGCACGTTACCATAGTCTCTCGAGACTGAAGGATGCCTAATTGCAATTGGATCTTGGCAATGTGCCCAAACAAAACAAAACGGCATGATCCCAAAGTCACATTTCATGAGACCTTTTCCACAAAGGCTATTCAAGATCAGTAAAACCTGTGCATCCATTTATGTTGTGTTGCTTTATGATGAAAAGCAGCTTCAAGGGTGGGAAGCACATCTCTGTAGTTGAGAACTGCTTGGGTAGCTCAGGGAGTTAGGCATCTGGCTGTGGAAACAGAGGTTGGGAGTTCGATCCCCTGCTGCATCTCCTTGATCAAGGTTGGACTCGATGATCCATAGGATCCCTTCAAGCTCTGCAGTTCTAAGATTCCTAAGATGACCAGATCTCAAGCTATAAAAACTTTCTTTGCAGTCGACCGGGTATCTGAATTCTGAAAACCATATTTTTGCCACGTTCCATTCTTGAAGGTATCTTATACTCTAGCTTAAGTGGTAAGTAAAATAAAGAGAATGTGATGACATTCTTCAAGAAACAGCTTTAGGTCCTTGAAAATGATTATTTCAGTTTGCCTGCAACTGTAAAAATGAGTTTCAGGTAATAGCTTTTTCTTTTATATCGCAAATGATGGATGAGCGCTTAAGCAGCCACTCATCCACCAACAAAGACATAAAGAACATAAAAACTCTCCATGCTAACAGAGATTGGGAGGGCTAAACTCTCTTGATTTTTCAACCTGACGATTACACCAGAAGGATGGCCATTTATCGTTCCTTTGGTTTCAAACTATATATAGATTTTTTTTTTAAAAAAAAATTGCAATGAAAATCAGCCTCTTCAGTGGTTGGATGTGTTGTAACCCTTTTTTGGAACCCCTGCAATGAATGGATTCTGGTGGGTATTGTTCTTCAGCGTCCTTTGTTGACTGAAAAGATGAAGTTGTCTTTGAGAGTCACCCAACATTTGCTGTAATCTGATTTGGGATTGTAGAGACACGAAGACGTGGAAACATTATCATGAAGGTGCCTTCACTTCTTTTCAGTGTGCTACATACATAGTTTGAATGTGCCACCCAAAGTTTGATTCTGCCTAGAGATGGGCATGGACCACCTGTTTGGCCATTCATGTTGCTTCCTCCTTTGGACAAGCAGGTGTTCAGCACTTCTCACCCCTGCCTCCTTCAGCAGGTGCCCACTCCCTTCCCTGACTCCTCTGTGCATTGCCTCTGGGTAGGCATCTCCCACAGAAGATGGGGCTGAGAAGTGCTGAACACCTGTGTTGTGTGAAAGAAGAACCTGCCGAACTAGTGGTTCATGACCATCTCTAATTCCAGCAGGCTATCTCACCATGACAAGGGCTATGACCCTCTCCCCAAAATGTAGAGCGGAAGGAAAATCATGCAAGCATTCTCGTTTGAGCAAGCTCCTCATGGAGTGTCTGTCCTCTCACTGATCCTCTTGCTGTCTACAAGAACAGTTCCCCAATCATGTAACAGCAGTTTGTCAGAGAGGCGGGTGCTTGTGTAACAGTTTTAAGTTCTCGTGGGTCTCTTTGCTTACTATTCATGCATCTTGCAAACACAATTTCACAAAGCAAATCTCCTCTTATTTGCATTGATAGATGACACAAGCAATTAAAACAACAACAAAATGCTACAATTTTGCACCCAAGACTTTGGCAACAGCACCAATGCAGAAGTCGCTTGTAGAATCTTCAGAGTTCAAGTTGCCTTTTGATTTTAACGTCAGGCAAACATCTTCCTCAACTGGGTTGGATATCCAAGAATCTTCAAAGCTCCAACCCAAATTGGCAAGGGCTTCAGCAGTCCAAGGTAGGGACGTGGTGGCGCTGTGGGCTAAACCGCAGAAGCCTGTGCTGCAAGGTCAGAAGACCAAGCAGTCGTAAGATCGAATCCACGCGACGGAGTGAGCGCACGTCGCTTGTCCCAGCTCCCGCCAACCTAGCGGTTCGAAAGCATGCAAATGCGAGTAGATAAATAGGGACCACCTCGGTGAGAAGGTAACAGCGTTCCGTGTGTAAGTCGCACTGGCCATGTGACCACGGAAGATTGTCTTCGGACAAAACACTGGCTCTATGGCTTGGAAACGGGGATGAGCATCGCCCCCTAGAGTCGAACATGACTGGACAAAAATTGTCAAGAGGAACCTTTACCTTTACCTTTTTCAGCAGTCCAAGAGGTGACAGCAGCTCTGCCCCATGCAGTTCTCCTGCTCTTTCTGATTCAAAAATTGTTTTCATAGCCCTGTTCTTCTTAAACCTGCCCCTTTAGGCTAAACCAATATTTCATAGAGGTTACAGTTGCACAGTTTCCTTTGGTTCTACATTTAGGGGAAAGGTTCTTTAGCCAAGATATTACATACACAAGACCTTAATGGTGAACCGTCTTTGTGATTTTCAATTAATAATGATATATTTTGCTTTCCCCCAAATTTCCTAAAGACGCTACTAGTTTAAGGAGATCAGGGCAGCCAACCTCTGACTTTCTGGTTACTGCTGAATTTCCACTCCCATCATTCCTCACCTTTAGCTAAACTGGCTGGGTCAGTTGGGAATTGCAGTCCGAAAATACCTTTGGGCATCCTCAGAACATCCCCAAACATTTTACGTCTTGCTTTCTTGTTCCTTATATTGGTGCTCACTAAACACAAATAGTAGGAACGTGGTGGCACTGCAGGCTAAACCACAGAAGCCTGTGCTGCAGGGTCAGAAGACCAAGCAGTCGTAAGATCGAATCCACGTGACGGAGTGAGCTCCCGTCGCTTGTCCCAGCTGCCGCCAACCTAGCGGTTCGAAAGCATGCAAATGCGAGTAGATCAATAGGGACCACTTCGGTGGGAAGGTAACAGCGTTCTGTGTCTAAGTCGCACTGGCCATGTGACCACGGAAGATTGTCTTCGGACAAAACGCTGGCTCTATGGCTTGGAAACAGGGATGAGCAATGCCCCCTAGAGTTGAACACGACTGGATAAAAATTGTCAAGGGGAACCTTTACCTTTTTAAAAACAAATAAATGATGCTCCTTAATCACATCAAGACAGTTCTGACTTCTGGTGACTCGTTTTAAGGTTTTCCAGGTAGCGACTACTTAGAAGTGAGTTACCGTTCCCTTCTGGAGGTGCCCTGGGACTTGCACAGCTTTTCCAAGGCTACACAGGTTGGTGGCAAGATCTTAAAGCTTTGGCTGGCTCATATGGTTAGTATAGTAATAATTGGTTGTTGTGGGTTTTTCGGGCTCTTTGGACGTGTTCTGAAGGTTGTTCTTCCTAACGTTTTGCCAGTCTCTGCTGTCCTCTGAAGATGCCAGCGACAGAGACTAGTGAAACGTCAGGAAGAACAACCTTTAGAACACGGCCAAAGAGCCTGAAAAAAACCACAACAACCATTAGATCCCGGTCACGAAAGCCTTTGCAAATACATAGTAATAATTATTGGTGCGATGGGCAGTCATGATTTTTCACTTTTTCTAAATGAAACTCCCTTAAACATGGAACTGTCTGAGAATATTATTGGATCTGCAAAAAAATATTATATGCTGGCACCAAGAAACAAGCTATAGAGATATTTCCAGACATATATTTTTTTACAGAGGAGTGCTTTCAATGTATTTATTCATTTATTTAAAATATTTTTATCCCGCCTTTATCCTTAAGTAGCACCCAGGACAGCTTACATCATTAAAAGACAATATTAAAATCCAAAAACAGGAAGTATACAAATACTAAAAAGGATCAAATGGATACCCCCACTAAAAGGCAGCAAACGGAATCAACACCAAAAACACATTCAAAACTGTAAGACACAACCATCCATTTAAAAAACCCACGCAGTCAACCAGTCATTAAGGGAAAGCTTGCCTGAAGAGAAATACCTGCTTGCGAAAGGACAGCAAAGATGGGGCCAGTCTGGCCTCTGGTGGGATGGAGTTCCAAAGTCTGGGAGCAGCCACAGAAAAGGCCCTCTCCCATGTCCCCAACAAACGCACCTGTAAAGGTGGTGAGACCGAGAGAAAGGCCTCTCCTGATGATCTTAACATTTGGGCAGGCTCATAAAGGGAGATGTGATCCTTGAGATAGCTTGGGCTGGAGCCATTTAGGGCTTTATAGGTTAGAACCATCACCTTGAATTGTTCTTAGAAATGGATTAGAAGACAATGGACTGGTTGTAGAGGTGGGTACGTGATTCCAGCCCCAGTTGGAATCTGGCTGCTGCATTTTGAATCCACTGAAGTTTATGAACACTTTCCAGAGGTATGGGACATATTTATGAAATATAGGAAATGACTATTGTTTTCATGTGGTCACTAGAGATAGGCATGAATCACCTACCTGTTCAGTCGTTAATGCCAGTTCTGCAGATGGCCTAATGGGTCTTTCATAGTTCATTGCCTTGCCTCTTCCTTGGAAGCTGCACCTGGTGCAGGTGGGGCGGGGAAGTCCTACAACTGCTTCCAAGTGGACACCTGCCAAAGGGGGTAGGGTGCCAAACCACGAAACTGCCCACTGAACCATCACAAACCACCGAATCAGTGGTTTTGTGCCCATCTCTAATGATCACTTGTTGCCTAAAGATGTGGTTCTCAAAGCCCTGATCTTGAAACCCATCACTTTCGTCTTAAGCAGCAAAGCTGAGATTCTCCACCCTTTAGGTGATCCAGAGAAATCTTTCAGTTAGTTGGGATTTCCTATGGCTTTTCTCTGATCTGCGTAACCGTTAACCATTCCAAGATGAAATGAAACCTTTATAGCGCAATATTCTAAAGATGTTTAGGCATGTTTTTACCCTCAATAATCAGATAATTACACATAACCAGCCATCATCTGTTCAAACAAATTATGTTGTGTTAGAAGCATGAAAGGGGAGTACTTGGCACTCTTCAGAGGCCTACTTTCTTTCCTTTTGTTAAATATATATATATTATTATTCAAAAAGAGGTGCTGTGCGCAGAACCTATTTAAGGCCTACAAGTGCAGCCTCGCATTTCAGCTGGGTTTCTCTGTGAGTCTGGCTTAATGAGGCGGTTGCTTTGGATAAATGTTTGTACCTTTTATCACAAAAGAGCTCAAGTTTCACAAAACTTGGCAAGCGCGCGAATTTGGCAAACGCAAGTATCCGAAGGCCCAGTTTGCCATTCTTTTGTTTATTAGTAATCTTGTTTTCCTCACATGGCTGCAACCTGGCAGGGCTCTGGGAAACCATATGGCCATCTCCCACCTGGGATGAACAGATATAGCCTCAGGAGCCGCAGACTTGTATAAGGGAGAAATCATTGTAACTATGCTTGGAAATCGAGGACGTAGTGGCGCGGGGACGTGGTGGCGCTGCAGGTTAAACCGCAGAAGCCTGTGCTGCAGGGTCAGAAGACCAGCAGTCGTAAGATCGAATCCACATGACGGAGTGAGCTCCCGTCGCTTGTCCCAGCTCCCGCCAACCTAGCGGTTTGAAAGCATGTAAATGCGAGTAGATAAATAGGGACCACCTCAGTGGGAATGTAACAGTGTTCCATGTCTAGTCATGCTGGCCATGTGACCACAGAAACTGTCTACGGACAAACGCTGGCTCTATGGCTTGGAGACAGGGATGAGCACCGGGTCCTAGAGTCGGACACGACTGGACTAAATATCAAGGGGAACCTTTACCTTTACCTTTATACTTGGAAAGATGGCTTCTTACATCTACTGTTGTGGTCTTTGAATGTTGTCACTAACATTTTGGGATATGTTATACATTCAGATATTTCCATATTTCCCGGATGTCACACAGGACATGTCTGTTTACGGTGTAACACACTTTGGTTCTCTGGCTGATAAACGAACCAGCACGAACCACCGAATTGCCAGTTCATGCCCATTATTTCAGTTCAATAGGTAATATCCCATGCTTATCCTGCAGATGTGGAAAAAAAGTTTTCTTTTATAAAAACTGAAAGGCAGGCAGGAAGGTTCATATCTATTTTAAGTGGTGCTAACGTTCACATTAAGAAGCCTTGTGAACCTATATTGAAGACTTATGAGAACAGAAGAAAGGATGAGTTAAATATCAGAGGTTGTAAACAGGGCCAGCCACAGAGACTGACCAAACGGCAGGAAGAACAACCTTCAGACCATGGCCAATGAGCCCAAAAAACCCCACAACAACCATCAGATCCCGGTCATGAAAGCCTTCGAGAATATAGTGGCCAAAATTTATTGCGTAACTACACAATTGGCATACGATTTAGAGGCATATTGCTCCAAGTTGAGAAATCAGCATAGGCATGATCAATTGTATGCTGTCACACAACTTAGTAAACAGCACATAATGGCTACGCAACTACAATTTGTCTCCAAAAATTGTGCCATTTGTGTTATGCAGGTATAACACAATGTAGATTTGCTACTACATTTTAAAACTATGGCCTTAGATACAATCTGTCTCTTATTTATACAGCTGCCCTTTCATCTGTCCCCAGAAAGACCAGGACCACACCCACCAAAAAGACCACTGCTAATGA
This sequence comes from Pogona vitticeps, assembly GCF_051106095.1. Lineage (NCBI taxonomy): Eukaryota > Metazoa > Chordata > Lepidosauria > Squamata > Agamidae > Pogona > Pogona vitticeps. Next base: position 9,579,118 of record NC_135783.1, read on the forward strand.
CTGTTAACGACCCATTACAATGGGTGAAGAAGGACTGCAGAAGTGAATAATGGAGTTGGAAGGGGCCCATAAGGCCATTGAGTCCAACCCCCTGATCAATGCAGGAATTCAAATCAAAGCAGATCTGACAGATAGTTGTCCAATTTTCTGTTGAACGCCTCCAGTGTTGGAGCGCTCACCCCCTCCCAAAGTTACTGGCTCCATTGTTATACTGCTCTAACAGTTAGGAAGTTTTTCCCCCTGATATTCAACCTAAATCTGGCTTCCTGCTGCTTGAGCCCATTATTTCGTGTCCTGCACTCCGGGATAATTGAGAAGAGATCCTTGTTTCCCTCCTCTGAACTTACTCCAGTTTATCGGCATCCTTCTTGAAGTGTGGTATCCAGAACCGGATACAGTACTCAAGATGAAGCCTGACCATTGCTGAATAGAGGGGAACCTCAGTACCTCATGGAGTATGGAGACTATTCTTCTGCTAATACATCCTAAAATCATATTCTACTGTATTTCCAATTTCCCTGAAACAAACATACCAACTCTCAAATGTTTCAGCCAAATTTCTCCTTCCGATGTGAAGTCCTGCTGGTGAAATATATGTGTACGTAGGTTTCTATGTCACACCAGTGAGTATGAAAAATAATACAATTGCAGTCAATAATATGTCTTGTATATGGTTCTTCCTACATGGCAGACACAGCAGAGTCCTTTGTAATGCTCTCTTGTACATTATGACTTCCATAAAAGAGCCTTGGTCCAACCTGGAAGCGACCAGGCCTGCTGTCAAGATTCTGTCCTACCGAAGAGAGAAATAGAAGCAGTTTACAACCGCTGTCTGTCAAGAAATAGAACAAACTCCAGATGGCATTGGGCAGGTATATGTCATTGGTGTAAAACTTTGCCTCGGATTTATTGTAATGACACTGCTAGGTTTGGTGACTTTCCCTATCTTGAAAGGGGAAGAAGAAACGGAATTGCGCAACTCTTCTTAGAACACCAAGGGGCTAGTTCTGACAATATCTCAGTGGCTGGGCAGCCCCAACACTTAATAATGATGACCTTAGAAGTGCAGAGCTGGAAGGGACCCTATGGGTCATCAGGTCCAGCCCCCGTCAAAGAGGCACAGTGGGGGAATCGAACTCCCAACCTCTGGCTCCACAGCCAAAGACCTAAACCACTGAGCTACCCAACTGTTCTTGTTGTGGCTTTCCCCCCAATCAAGCCTGAATACAGATAAATGAATGAAGTTGTCTGAGAAGTGTATTCTGTGATTCACCGTGGTGATGGAGGCGAGGAATCTTTGCTCATCTCAAATTTCGCATAATTTTTGAGCAATTCTAAAATTATTCTCCTCATCCTGCAGTGGCGCTTTGGACAAGAGAAAAAGGAAGATAAAGGAGAACCCTCTCCTCCTCTTTTGGCACAACTTTTTTTAAAAAAACTTGTGCAGATAGCAGTTTAACACACAAAAGTGCTTCACTGCAAGAACTCAAATTACAGAAAAGTTGATGTTAGCTGCTTTATTGTATTATGGACTTTGGGAACGTGTAAGGGATTGTTTGCACACATTCTCAACAACAAGCCTGTCATTCGATGATTACTCTTTCTGTGTAGCAGGGGCTGCACCTACGTGTCTGAGATTGTCTCTGTGTAGTTTTGTGTCTCGAGAAAGGATGCTAATTTTGTAAAGGGACATTTTTGCACAAATTCAGGAGAAGCCGATAACAACAGTCAGTACTCTTTGTTTTGGTCTTGCCTGGAGATAAGGAATCTCCTTGAAAACTCCATGTTGAATTATCTCAGTCAAATGAGATACCCTAAAGAATTAAGCTCCTGTTAAGTCGGGAATCACACAGGGAAAGCACACATAATAAGCACGTGAGTCTGTACATTACTGCACTTCTTCATCTTCATCAAGGGTTGATCCCCATTAGAGTAGACCCATTGTCTTCGCTTACAGAAAGGCATTCCGTAAGCGTTTTCCCTGTCTAGTGAAGGACACCTCACACAACTGGATGTGCACTGGTTGTGATATTGGGTATGCAACCAAACATACCACTGCTCACATGACAGACAGCCCGGTCGGGAGAAAACAACCTCTGTGCTATTTCCCGGGCCCTCAGAAATATTTTCAAAATGATTTGAGCCAGTGAATGAATGGGAATGACATGTTACAATTCACTTGATTCGATTTGTAGGAATAAAGCAAGCCACCCAACTCTGATGAGCAGCAGCGGTCTGAAGTGCCAGGTAAGATTCTTCCTTAGCCTTGCCTAGAGATCTCTGGTGTTTTCTGGGAGTCCTTCATCGAAGTACTAAACAGGTCTGAATCTGCTGAGCATCAGAAAGTGGACCAGACCAATAAGGGTGGTACCCTGGTGATGATTCTCTGTCGTATTGGGACCAGCAGTTGGATTTAGATGTTGGTCTCAGTATCATCCTAAAATGCTACATGTTTCCATTAAAGATGGGCATGAACCAGAAAATTGGTGGTTCGTGGTGGTTTGTGGCTATCCATGAACCCCTGGAAAAACAAACTACCGTATTTTTCGCACCATAAGACGCACTTTTCCCCCACAAAACAGGGGGGTGGAAAGTCTGTGCGTCTTATGGAGCGAAGAAAACAGATTATATTTTCCTGTTTTCTTCTCCTAAAAAATTGGTGCGTCTTATGGAAAGGTGCGTCTTATGGAGCGTCTTATGGTAGTTCATGGCAGACATCCCCTATCTGGTCCTGCCGTTCACCTCCTCTACTGCCCACCCATACCTTCCTGTTGCCCCCAGCACCTCTCTACCTGATCCTGCTGCCGCTTCTTCCTCTGCCACTGCCGTCCTCAGAGGCAGTGGTCCTGGCACCTGGCAGGGAAGATGGGCCCACTGCCTCTGAGGATGGCGGTGGTGGAGGTGGAGGTGGTGGTAAGAGGCTGAGGAGGAAATGGCAGGAAGAAGAGAACGTAGCCGGAGGCAACAGCAGCAGTGAGAAGGGACGCGCAGGCAGCCCATTTTGCCAAAGCAGAATGAAGCACTAGGGGGGGGAAGTTCAGTGCTTTGTTTTGCTTTGGCAAAACAGGATCCCCCAAGTGGGTCATGAACTGAACCGCAAACCAGCCCGGTTTGTCAGTTTTTCTGATTTGCAGTTCAGTTCATGCCCGCCTCTAGCTTCCATCCATACTTTGATAGAGTTCAACCGCCAAGACTTACTTTGCGACATTTGGAGAAGCACAAAGTCTGATGGCCGCTCAAGTTCTCGTCCCGTGTAGTGAGAACTGCAGCCTTGCAGCTTTCCCCTTTGCACTGTCCCGCTTCTACCCTCCTGTCCAGTAACTCCAGCTCCTTTTGCCCCACTTTGTTTCCCACGGATATTTACAGCCACTGCCTGCCTTCCCATTTTTATCTCCAGCTTAAAGCAATGGGTCCTACGAAATCTATTTAACTGGACCCTCTTGTATGTTCTAAAAGTATAGCTAATCTGCATTTTGTCTGGCATCGCTATAATTAAAATCAGTCATAAAGAGCATTATTATTGATATATTTTTATGACTTGCCGAAGCTCAGCCGAACATATTAAGGAGCCTTAAGGAGTGCTGAGACATGTTAATGAATTTTGCTTTGTCGCAGTGGCTTTTGAATGAATCCTGCTGTCTACACCTGTGAAGGTGGTGGGCTCGAGACAAAGGCTTCTCCTGATGATCTTAACACCTGGACAGGCTCATAAAGGGAGCCACAGCCCTTGAGATAGCTCGGGCCCGAGCCATTTAGAGCTTTATAGGTTAGAAGCAGCACTTTGATATGTGCCCGGAAATGGAATGGTAGCCAGTGGGGTTGCTGTAACAGAGGGGTTATGGGATCCCTCTGACCAACCCCAGGGTGAATCAGCATGTTTCCCTAGCCAAAGGTCACACCAGATTTTGGAGATCCAAGTTGCCTCCAAATTTAAAGAGCAAGTCATTTGTAAGGCATCTTCTCTTGCCTTCTACAATTGGGCGGAGCACAGCACTATATGTTTGCAGCTAGATGTGTGTGTGTGTGTGTGTGAATTCCATTGCAATTCAATTTTACAAGAATTGAACCAGAATTGCAAATTCCTTCATTCCGTCTCCTGCTGTTGTGTGCAAGCTGCAAATCACTTCCACTTTTCAGCCAATTGTGAATATTGTCACTTCCCCAACACGATTTGAGATAATAGTTCAACATGTCAAGGCAAAATAGATAGAAGGACCAGTCGTCATTCTGTGTCCCCTTGCCAGTTTGGCAAACCAGGGAGGATCTTTTTGACTCAGTCTTAAATGAAACAGAGCGGAGTGTAAAGATGGCCTAGCTCAGTACGTGGGAGCTCCTGGCTGTGGACCCAGTGGTCAACAATCCAAATGCACACTGTCTACTGGGAGGAGAGCCAGCCAAGTTCACCTAGTTGTGTGGGAAGCAGATAGCTAGCTGCTGTGCTGCTTGAGCAGCCTTGGGCAAGCTGCATAGTCCCAAAGAATCACCAGAAGGAAGGACAGGAAAATGGCTTATAAGTAATTTATTGAATTCTTCAAAAAAAAACAAAACCCTCTGGTTTATGAATGTGGAATATTACCCTTCTGTATCCACGTTTCAAAAAGCCAGACAATGGCCCAATATGGCTGCACAATGTTGTGTCCGTATTGCCAGCAAAAAAAGATGCCAAGCTATACATAGCAAAGGGCAGTGTGAATGTTGATGACACCAGTGACAGCAGTCAAGATGGTCTACAGGATACTCTCTTGTGTTCGCCACTGTTTACAAAGTAATACCACATAATGGAAAATCCCAGAAGCTGTTTTTTTTAAAAAAAAATAAGTTAACCACTTCTCCCTCAAACATAAAGGAATTGTCAGGGCTGTTTTTCAACAAATGTGAATGGTAATGAGCAGAAGAGGGTCTATTTTTTGAGCTGGTTCATGGAATGCTGTGACCTCCTATCACCACAATATATTGGTGTCCTCCTGGGCACCAATAATACCTAGAAAACACCATAAATCAAAACTGACACAATGACACATTATTAGTGCCATCCAGAATGCTACTACTGTAGGTTTAGCCCAGTATAAAAGTAATGGCATAAACAGTGGTGGTGAACTGCCAGTAATTAAGAGGGTGCTGTGTACATGTCTCATTGCATGCCAGTTGTGTGAGTTGAGAAGACATTTCCTGATGTTTCTGATAAGAGTTCTTGCATCAGTTAGAACCATGTTTTGGGCAAAATTTCCAATCTTTGCAGAATGTTTCCTGGATTTTGCACAAAATTGCACAGTTTGCAAATTGCTGGAAATGTGCAAATTCCCTCTACTTAGGATGACTATTAGGATGTATTTAAGATCTTGAATTGGCGAAACACAATTTCTGGATGACTCATGCAAGCAGAGATATTCCCAGTGGCTGAAACATGAACCTGAGACAGCTCCCCCAAAGTTGCTCACCCCAGCTTAGACAAAAAAGTAAAGTATGTCACTTACAAAAACCATCACCGTAAGAGTACAGTCTGTCATTTCCTATCAATTTCAGGGTGCACCTGCTTGCCTTGATAAGGATTTCACAGAGAAGATGAGCCACAGTAATGCATATGGCTTACTAAGGCCAACCCTGCTAGAAAGCAGGGCATGTCTGCTGCCTCAGGGATACCAAGGAATGGCAGTGGATGGTGTTTGTTCAATTTGACGTTGGTGTAACTCCTGCTTCCAGGACTGTGTGCCTGTGTGTTTTTCTATTTTGGCTGGCTTTGGCTTCCATGTCCCCTTAGTTGGATGGAGAGAGTGCAATTGACTGAATTGCCTAAGGTCTTGATAAATCCCTGGGACCACAAGATATTTGCTACACCTCCCCAGAGATTTGTGCAATGTGCAAAGCATTGGGCGGTGGGAGTATCTTTGTATTTTTTTCCCCTCAAACCCTCTGCAACCATTTTGGCTCTACAAAGCCGATATGGCTATATAATACCACTCCAAGAACACATTGTACTGCTTTGAACACAGACGCCCATATGCCGCCGGCCGATTGGTTTCCCTATTTGCATATACATATTTGTGCGTCCGTATATTAAACGCTGGCGCCCGGCCTGTTAAAGGCTACATCTGGCCACTGCCACATGCATACTAATGACATCATTACAGCCGAGTGGCTGGGAAGAGGGTGTTTACTTTCTTATGGTTCCCATCACCTTCTAGAGCAGAATTGTTAATAAGAGGTTTTAAATTCAAATAGCGCGCAGGGCTAATTTTCTCGTATTTGCCCAAAAAATTAGGTTACATAGTTCATCTCATTTCTCTCCGTCCACTTCCCTGGCTCTCTTCCGTATGTGGGTGGCACTCCTGCTAGAGAGTACTTCTTTTTCATGACACCGAACTTGACCCCAGCTGACCTCCCTATAATGAGCGAATTGAAAACATCTCCCTTTGGAATGTGGTTGGGAGATACTGGCTAAGCCATGCGTTGTTGTCTTTTCCCCCTTTCTCCCTTCCTTCCCTCCCTTTGTTTCTAGCATTTGATGTATTAAAGGGGCAGAATCTTTTTCAGAGACCAAGATCAGAACAATTACTCAATCCATAAAGACTCACAGACTGGCAACGACTTAGTCCGAGAGTCACGTTTCTTAATTAAACATATCCTCAGCTACAGATTATATCTTGGGGATCAAGCATGGTAAAAGCAAATCCCTTGGCATTTGATTGGCAAATACTACCAAACACATATATATCCTGGCATTAGTTTTTATTATTTTACATCACAGCTTTGCAGGAAGAAAATACCAACCCGCCATCTGGGCATGGGGAAACGTCCATCAGTAGAATGCCCACTGTGGCTCAAGAACATGCAGTCTATACCGGTCCAGAAATGTTCCACCATCAGCATGGATCTGCCTTCAGAGCTACATGCCCTGAAATTCTGTTTTCTTCCGCTGGTCGTCTTAAAGGATCCGTGGGTACATGGAATAAAGGGACACTGGAGGTCCCATATGGGGAGGATTACCTGCACTAGATCCTCGTGAAGAACTTCACAGCTCAGTGGTTAAACTGCGGTACTGCAGCCAAAACTGTGCTCACGACCTGGGGTTCAATCCCAGGTAGCCGACTCAAGGTTGACTCACCCTTCTATCCTTTCAAGGTCAGTAAAGTGAGTACCCAGCTCACGGGGGGAGGGCAATGTGCAGCCTGCATAATTAACTTGTAAACCACCCAGAGAGTGCTTGAAGCACTATGGGGCCGGTATATAAGCAGACACGTTTTGCATTTACTGCTTTACTAGACAGTTTGGTAGGATGTTAGGTTCCATGGTTCCGTCTAGAAGTGGGCATGAACTGTTGGTTCGATGGTC